>NW_020442426.1:95923-99758 GCF_000699045.2 Agrilus planipennis
TGATTAAGTAATAGGTCTTTTTTTTACTTTTTGAGGTTTAGGTCTGACCGGAGTATAATAAATTGTTATCAGACGTATTTATTCATCTTCTTTTTTAAATATTTCATATTATTAAAAGAGAAATGAGAAAAACCATTTTTTAATTTAAATTAGCGACAACGTGTAGGTATAGTACATTACACATTAAAATTATTTTTTATCAATTAAAAATATGATACCTGTAATACGTATATACAGTTTAATAAATTAAATGATTTTAAGTCATCAATGAAAAAAGAAAAATACAGAATAGCACAAAATCTGCTATTTAATTAATAATTATTCATTTATTGAGTTAATTTATTTCGCCTAACTAGTCACTCGATGAACCTGTTACGGCAAACGGGCAGATTTTTACATTTCTTGTTTGGATCTCCTACAGCAAGAATAGCATAATTCATAATACAATAATATCTACCTAACTATATGTTGGCGGGAATTTGATTTGGGACTTGGGTGGTAGTAGTAGTAACTGACCGAGGGTGAAGGGTATCATAAATCTTAAACGTATTGGGTTTCAATTCGGTTCATTTCGTTTTTTTTTTTGGTGGTGCTGAGCGTTACATTTTTAAACTAGTTGAATTTTCAACTGGTTTACTAACTAACGAAAAACAGTTGAAACGTTCCTGGTGGAGAAACGGTTAAATAAACTAGTTCGTTGATTCAACGTCCACCACTAATACAGACCACTTCGAATTATTTTATTCTATTAAACTTTTTTGTTTCTTCTGTGTACTCATATGCTGAAGTGTAATTTAAGTATTGCTGTATACTGTCAACAATGAACAAATGTTATTAATTCATTCATACCGTGATCGGCATCTAAACATGATGTATAGTAGTAGTTTTGTTGATGTTTACTTTAGCCGATCAGCAAGCGCCTCATCTCAACTCGGTACCTACGTTGCCCTACGCCCAGTACCGGCTTCGGATTGTAACATTTTTTTTACAATTGTTTTTGTCTCTTAATCAAGCAAGCTACTGTACTCACCATGTGATTCCTTATTGCATCTAGTTGACACCATCCAAAGCATGATACTTATTTCAAGAACACCCTGTATACAAAAGCTATTCCATTCTGTACCATTTACTCGAACCAATTTTAATGATTTTCTAATTATAATTTCTAAACTAGAACAAATTTACAATTGGGATAATTGGTTTTGTTAATTAAACTTCTCTTTATAACACATTAATTAAGTTTCCCATTTTACAAGGTACTAGCTTTATGTCGACCGATTGCAAAAACATATTTTTGATAAGTATTTTGTTCATTGTTGTTTCAAAGCTACAACGAATCAAAACAACATAGGCAGAAAGGTAGAAAGCACTTTACACTTTCCATGTATATGTATATATACGTATATATATGTAGGTATGTATATTCGGGTTCGTTATCCTTCCACACTTTTGTTCTTTGAATACAAAAGCTGCTTTTAGGAAAGGTTCGACCATTGTTTGTCAATATGGGCTTTCAATAAGCCGCTTTTGACGTTTCAATTACAGAAATCAAAGAAATATTTTGCATATTCTTAACGTTTGAGATAGATACTAAATTTTCCGAATGAATTTTAATTATATAAATATGCAATTATATACGGAATATATCAACTAAACCTTCATCGCTATATATATGTACACCCAATATTTATATGTAATTAAGGCATATTTTTTAGATGCTATTTTTTATGATGAAAATTTGGCTAAATATTATAGAAGTGGCTCCAATAAACTTTATCATACACATGGAAACTACTTAGTAAAAGAAGCTATGTCTAGATACTCTAGAAGTTCCTGGTACGCAAGTCTCATGCAATAGTGCCACAATGACATTATCGATGCTTTTGAGTTTTCTATAATGCATAATATAAGCACATGCATCTTTCACCATATATGAATGCATACAAAATACTTGCAAAATACTCGTCTTTTTCATCCAAAAATATCATGAAAATACTTATATTTCCATCCTACTTCGGGTGTACCGCAAGATTCACATCTTGGGCCTCTATTATTTTCCATACCTGCGGCGACATGTTTGTAAATGACGAAGTTTTATAGTGAAGCAAGGAGAAAAGAGATTATTTAGAACTACAAATTTCTACTATTCTTTTGGCGTGGCGTGTGACCAGTTGTCCGGAACTTTTTCCTATTATTAAACGCAAAATGTAGTGGTAAATCATTTCATAACTGCGACCTACGCAAACACTATTTCTGAATTGGTATTAAGTAAGTAGGTTTATAGATTCTCTCAATATTTTCCTTTTACGTGATTCTAAGTAAAAATAGAAGGTCAAACACAAATAAACACACTCATTATTACGATATTGATCCATTTTATTTGGGATTCGTCTAATGAAACAAGACTAAATGAATAATTTAGTAGAAGAATATTTAAGTTCCTCCGTATTGCCTACTATTAAGAATCTTAGATTTTGGTAATTACCTACTTGAGTCATAAATAAATTATCAATTACGTTACTTATCGAGGATAGTATTTTAAGGGGGAGGAAAGGGTTATCAGGCAGTGATATCTTTACAGTAATATTATATAATATGATGTATGAACTACAATAAAATCTTTCGATTTTGTTTAAGGGGGAAGCAATTTTTTTCTTTTAAACAATAAATTTACGAAAATTAATGAAAATGGGTAATAACAATGAGTCGAGGTCTATAATGCGTAAAGTTTCAAAGCTAACTTGCATTATTACTCCTGATCCCTTTGATTTTTTTAGCCTACCTTTGAGAGTAATGAACATAACCTTACCTCTGGTACCAAATGTAAACGCCGAAAAAAATTTTATTATGAATTTATTATTTCCAAGAAATACCATATTATTAATTTGTAACAAAAAGAAGAAGATAACCCTGTTACCGAAAAGTGCTTCGGACAACTAAAGTGTCGTGTTTCGGCGTTGGGGTTTGAGCTTCTAAAAAGTATTATGGTTAGTACAATGGTTTCCAATCTGTGGGGCGCGCCCCCGTAGGGGTCACTGTTGCAAGGGGGGCATGCAGCTGTTTCCAAAATATCATTTTCGAATACAAACCAAAAAAGTCGAATAGGTGTCAAAAAAATGAATCAGCAAAATAGATATACGTAATCCACAATCCTCGCCGCGAAAATTATTATTTCTTATAATAAATAATTATTTTTTTATGTATATTTTTACATAATATTGTATATTATTTTGTAGTCCATTAAATAAATTATAATATCACTTGAGTATTTATGAAATTAGATTGTTAGAAAAATTAAGGGGACGCAACAATTTTTTTTAAAGGGGGGCGCAGCTACAAAAAGATTGGAAACCACTGGGTTACTAGTTAACAAGCAACAGGTTTTAGTAATCTCTATTGTTTCTGTAAAGTATTGTGCTAGTGTCATGCAAACATTTATGTGCACTATATAGTACCTATGCAATTGCTTTAACTCAAACTTAAACCGACGATCTCAAAAACTATTGCTAGCGAAATTGGAAATCTGGTAAAAAATTAGGAGTTACTGTACTTTCAAGAAATTGGAGATATGCCCCTACCGTTTATTAGGATGCGCCGTAGCATAATTCCAAATTCAATCATATTTGTCTGCGGAGCTCATTTCTTCACCGATCATCGAGAGAGAGCTAGACAAAAGTGTACAGTACCATTTGCAAAATTATTTAAACTGCCTCGTTAAAATTTAAGAATATGCTTTATTTAAAAGCATATTTAGCCAAAAATAATAACAAGTGAATTAACTTAACGTTCTACACACCTATAAAACTTTTGCTTTGTTTTCTATTGTTAATTTATA
>NW_020442426.1:101331-122125 GCF_000699045.2 Agrilus planipennis
TGGCGGTAAGAGATTTGCGGACAATGAAGAAGTAATCGAAGCTGTAAATGGTTATTTTGAGGAGCTTGACGAATCAGTCTATAGAGATGGCATTAATAGACTGGAACACCGCTATGAGAAATGTATCAGCCTTGGAGGAGATTATGTTGAGAAATAAAAAAAAAAAATTTTTAAAAACCTTGTTTTTCTTGGTCAGGCCGGAAACTTATCAATCCACCCTCGTACAGCAGCTTCTATTCCCGTAACATTTCGTCTTGTTTCTCTATACATAAGGTGAGCATACGTCCCGCTTTGAGCGGGACAGTCCCGCTTTCAGGCTGTCCGTCCCGCTGCCCCCAGTGAGGGCATAAAAAGCCCGCTTTCGCAAACAGACCAAACAATATCCACTTGACGAACTTTTCTATAATTATTGAGTACGTCTTGTGTCTGTCTAGAAGTAACGCACCTGTCGAAAAAAGTCATTTCTCAAATGAACAAAATATGGACGAGTAAAAAAGGACAGTTGATGATTACAAAGATTAACATAAATAAATCGTGTACTGAGGTCTATTCGTACCTAAGTGCCTAAAAAAGAAACCAGAGGTTTAAAAAAAGATTTGTTCAGCTGGCAAATATAAAATACAGCCTAACTATAAGTAATGTAACGTACTCTACCCTTTTTTTAATAAAAAAATTTGAAAAACAACAAACTTTTTTCTTTACATAATTCTACAACGGACGTCCCGCTTTGACAAAAAAATAATATGGTCACTTTATCTATACAGGAACAGTCTGATAAGCAGATATGCTAATAGCAACACAGTATCTGTTTATATGGTTTATTAAAAGTACATTTTACTGACTGGTTTAGATTTGGATTGAAAACTAAAGCTGAAAATTTATCCTGAATTGTTAACAATACAATCTATTTTAATTCACTAAATAAAGTGCATTTTTGTGAAGCATGTTTTTTGGTGATCTTGACCTTAACCATGACTTTCAAGGTCATTACAGGTAATGTATTTTATTCCAAATGGAATTGCATATTTTTGACCTCAAAAGTGAAACACCTTAAATAACCCCGCTGAAGAAACCAGCCTGAGAACAAGCTCACAAGAGCTAGGGAAAATCATAACGGAGAAGTAATCACACCTTATCAAACGACCTTTGTCTTTCACCCAATCACTCATCATTAAAATCGAAACTCACTCTAATTCTGTTAGTTCAGTCATTCAACTGAAAATTAAAATTCTTAAATAACCCAAAGTCAGAAAATGCACCAAAAGCATACTATTTTTACCGTTGTTACGTACAATGCGTTCTTTGCATTATTGGCTCCATTTTGACTGTTTTATGAAAAATAAAGGAAATAATCAAGCAATTCAAACATTGAACTGAAAAATTGCATTTACGTTTACATATGGATTTTATTAATTTTAACGCGACGGTACCGCATTGCATAGCATTCGTTAATAGAAGAATTTAATTTTGTTGCTGACAAACCGAAGCTATTGTAAGTGCATTTATTGGAAATAGTTCAACAATTTATAAACATAAACACTGTTCGTTTAAAAATATATCGACAACTATCGTAAAATTGAGTAAAGAGTTACGTACTTTATAAATAGGTAATCTATTAGATGTGAACAGAAATGCTTGTGATTAATTATGAAAAATCGCACCATGTGCCAAGTAAAGGATATTAATTCAATTAATAAGAAGCAATTTCTACAGATGGCGTTTACTAGAATGTTCGCAATTATTCGTTGAACGCTGTTTAATAGCTACTGGTAGGTTGATCAGCTTTCTGACCGAGCGGCATGGCCTAGAGGTCTAGACCATTGCTTAGCATTCGGGAGGACGCCGGTTCGATTCCGGGTCCGTCTGCCTTGGTCCAAGTTTTTCTGTGGTTTCCTTGGATCANTTCTCAGGCATGAAGGTCTAGTCAGAGACATATTAGAGACAGAAACAGAAGTTAGGAGGGTAGACCTAGATTAGATTACAGTTCACAGATAGTTTAGGATGTGGAATGTTGCAGTTTTAGAGAAATGCGAAAATTAGCTCAGGATAGGAAAATGTGGAGGTGCATGTCTAACCAACCGAGCGGCATTGCCTAGAGGTCTAGACCATTGCTTAGCATTCGGGAGGACGCCGGTTCGATTCCGGGTCCGTCTGCCTTGGTCCAAGTTTTTCTATGGTTTCCTTGGATCACTTAGGCAAATGCTGAGGCAGTAATATTCCACAGATAATCTTTCATTCTCTTCTGTCTTCATTTCGTCCGTCTCATCTTTCTCACCCGAACCACCACCCACCGATTCCCACGATTCCTGAAAGCAGGCTGGGTCTTCCGCCCTACCTTCCGGCGTAGTCCGGAGGGACTGTCCGCCCACCAGCACTAGTGGCTGGTGGGAATGAAACACCCAAAAATTTTTTTTTTAAGTTTTTCAGCTTTCTGTCGGAGCTGTCTAGGAAGTGCCGATGGGAGAAATCCATTTACGGTATTAACTAACTCAGGCTGTCATCTAAGGGCCTATTTATAATATTATCGAATTCTCCGGAACAGCTTTCATTCTTCTGGAAAATATTGAAACTTCTTTTGTTAAGCGGTAACTATGTGTCACTCATAAAACATAAATGTGAAGAATTTGGTACAAACGACGCTAGGGGTTATTGGCTTAGCCGATAAAAAAATTGAGATGCGAAGTTTCATACAATGGACAATCGAATTACATTGTCTGATATTAAATATATAATTGGCAAGTTTTAATGCTCACTGTAAACTGAATATTAAAAGACGTAGTGTGGAACTTGGCACCCGTCCAGATTTCAATTCTTTCACCGGCAAAGCCGACAATCCCAAACATCGAAAACGGAAATTAATACAGAAGACCAGTATTTTACGATAGCACGGTTAACTTTTATGGCAGTAAAATTTTCTGAAGACGAAACCTAAACTTCAAAACATCTAAAAAACTGTCACTGCTGCACACAGAGGTTAGAATTTGATTCAGCGCCTCAAACTAATTCGCGCAGATTTTGTTTAGCTTCTCTAAGAAGAGCTTATGACATGCGATTAATTTTAATTTCTTTCTGCTCGATTTTTACAGTAACTCCTACTTCAAATTTCATGTAATCACACTGCGTCTGACGCTAGTTAAAAAAACAATACGACGTAGAAAACTAAAAAAGTGCTAGGTGGAGCCTTTCTACTTCTTCTTCCGTTGAAATTGATAAAAACTTATAATTGGCAAGCACGTCTACGAGGGTGGATTGATAAGTTTCCGGCCTAACCAAGAGATGACGCCACTAGGCCTACCTTGAGGTGACATTCTATAGTACCATCCTTGGATAGCTTGTAGCTATAGTTTCAGCCCGATCTCCTTGCTAGTGTAGGTTTGACAGCACGCTGAACAAGACGCCTCTGTGGTTTTCGTAAAAATGGAAAAGCAGGAAAATCGTGCTGTCATCAAATACTTTTATTTGAAGGGGTTAACGCCGAAGGAAATTAAAAAAGAGATGGACTCAACACTGGGGACATCCTCCCCGTCATATTCAACCGTTAAGCAGTGGGTTTCCGAGTTTAAAAAGGGTCGTGTGAGCACCTCTGATGGGCCTCGCTCAGGACGCCCCGTTGAGGTCACAACTCCAGATATGATCGAAAAAATTCATCAAATAGTGCTGGGAGACCGCAGATTGAAAGTGCGTGAGATAGCTGAGACCTGTAAGATGTCATATGAACGTGTGCAACATATTTTGCACCAACATTTGCATATGGAAAAGCTCTGTGCAAGATGGGTGCCGCGTTTGCTAACAGTCGACCAAAAATTGATTCGAAAAAACATTTCTACCGCAAATTTGTCATTGTATAAGCGTAATCCAAGCGAATTTTTGCGTCGATTCGTAACCGTTGACGAAACGTGGGTCCACCACTACACTCCTGAAACCAAAGAACAGTCTAAACAGTGGATTGGACCAGGGGAACCAACTCCAAAGAAGGCAAAAACAATTTTTTCGGCGAACAAGGTTATGGCTACTGTTTTTTGGGATGCAAGAGGTATTATATACATTGATTACCTTGCAAAGGGTAATACTATCACTGGTCAATACTACGCAGACTTATTGCAACGTTTGAGCCACGAGGTGAAAATTAAACGACCTCATCTGGCGAAGAAAAAAATCTTGTTTCATCACGATAACGCACCAGCGCACACGTCAATCGTTGCGACGGCTAAAATCAACGATCTAAAGTTTGAATTGATGCCGCACCCTCCTTACTCTCCAGACCTAGCCCCGAGTGACTATTTTCTGTTCCCTAATCTCAAAAAATGGCTTGGCGGTAAGAGATTTGCGGACAATGAAGAAGTAATCGAAGCTGTAAATGGTTATTTTGAGGAGCTTGACGAATCAGTCTATAGAGATGGCATTAATAGACTGGAACACCGCTATGAGAAATGTATCAGCCTTGGAGGAGATTATGTTGAGAAATAAAAAAAAAAATTTTTAAAAACCTTGTTTTTCTTGGTCAGGCCGGAAACTTATCAATCCACCCTCGTATAGCAAACTGGAATGGCGACAATCCGGAGTTGAAGTTTCAAAAACGTTGATCATTGTTATTTGCCCGAGCGAACTTTGATACAGCAACAGCAAATAATGAAAAACAGAAAATTGAATATAGTACCTAGAAAGTCGGATACTGCAGTTTGTAATTGCTATTTATGTTATTGTTACCTTGGATGTAACCGAGAGGTCATCTAAACTTTTCGTTCTTGGATTTATACTTCTGAATCAAACGAAAATTTCTCTCGAACTATATTATAATCGAATTAGCGCATAAAAGCACCAATCCTGAGAACATATCTACATTAAAGTGATTTATACTGCTTATAGCGTGGTAATAAGATCATCTAGTAGTTTCAATAAATTACTGTTTACATATACTGTTCTTATTAAGGACAATGACGAATTTACAAAGAAAACGATTATAAATGACAAAGCTCTTGATATTTCATACTAATATTTCAACTGTATACGTCTACTGTCGGTAGATCATGGGCGTTATACTCGAAAACTGCTGCATATGAAGAACAACACCGCTTAGGTTAATTAATCACTCGCTCACAATTCTTCTTGGACCACCTCTTTTCCGTAACTAGAACTTTCCTGTTCCGACCGGTTAGCGGTTACAATCGAACTTCTACATAAGGAAGCTGATAATTTTAAGAAAAATCTTCGTTAAACGGACAGAAATTGCCGAGGACACATATCTATTGAAAGAAAATACCACAAATGGCGCGGTAAACGCCATCTGTAGTACGATGTTACATTTTAGGATTACGTATGCTCCAACAAGGTCCATTTAAATATATGGATATCTACCTGCCGAAACGAATCCCGGCGCAGCTAACCTCAACTGATAGGCACGTTACCATAATCGAATAAAATAATTCGAAGTGGTCTGTATTCTGTCAAAACTGCCAGACGCAGATCGCGATTTCGATCTTTTTGGATCTCATCAGCGGGTCGCAGGCAGCTCCGATAGAACACGGACCAACTTTTACCTGCAGTCTTAACAGCGCGTTTTATAAAACACCACAAATGGCGCGGTAAACGCCATCTGTAGTACGATGCTACATTTTAGGATTACGTATACTCCAACAAGGTCCACTTGTGTGGATATCTACTTGTTGAAACGAATCCCGGCGTAGATAACCTCAACGTGATAGGCACGTTACCATAATCGAATAAAACGCGCTGTTAAGGCAGCAAGTAAAAGCTGGTCTGTGTTCGGTCGGAGCTGTCTGCGACGCGCTGATGAGTTCCAAAAAGATTGAAATCGCGATTCGCGTCTGGCAGTTTCGACAGAATACAGACCACTTCGAATTATTTTATATCTATTGACTTCGGTCGTCCATCGATTTTTACCAATGATTTTGGCATTCTACCATCAAAGATACAATTTCATTTCTAACTTTTACGAGCATGGCGACGATTCTAATGATTGTGTAAGCAGGACTATGTACATGAAATTTTGAATTTCATTGAATACTTGTGAAAAGAAAAGTGGTCTGTCTCCCTTTCTTGTGCCAAATGAATTCTTTTTGTTGAAAAATTCTTTTTTTGCCATAAGAATCTGCGGAGAAAAAATGTAATTCAGGGAATAAAAGCAAAGTCATCTGGCAACGCTGACTTTTTTGTTTAAAAATTCTTTTTTTGCCATAAGAATCTACGGAGAAAAAATTAAATTCAGGGAATAAAAGCAAAACCATCTGGCAACGCTGACTTTTGCTGACCAGCGCCTTAATCGCCGAACATGCAATAAAGAATTAAAGAATTTTGTTCCAATAATCTGCACCTCATTTTTTAGTATCCTAAACAATCAGATTATTATGACATACTTATAAAACGATTATTTTCCATTTAAGTCAACAGATACAGAACTATCTCTCAATAATTTAGTAGATATTGATTTCAAGCATGAAACCTATAACTTATGCTTGCCTTCCAGTCAAATACATGTCAATTTGTAGGGAACATAAATAAATATTTTAGCGATTTTCATCCCAACGCTATAAACACTTCAGTGGCCATTTAGTGAAGATTACGACTTCCTCCTTCCTATGGATTTTATACTAACACTAATTTGCAGGGTTGGTGTTAATGATAATAAATGTGAAGATTACTGCTTAATTTTTACGCAAGAATAACTATGAAGACGATCCAGATTCAACGAAACTGGAGTTAATTACATTCGAAACTAAAATTTATGAGACCGTGCAAGAAGGAGGTTCTTTGCAAAAATAGTTTTTACTTCTTTTAAACTGAGTTCTGAGAGAGCGACAAAAGTTTTAGTGCAACAACTTTAACGAATACCGAAACGAAGAAACAGACCTGGGACGTTTGAATAAGCTCTTCAACGAAAAATGCAAAGATGTACTTATATATATATATATATTGCATTTAAGGAAGTTACAACTTGTGCCTGCTTGAAACTACGTTTCCACCTACCCATTTTCTTGCAACTTAAACTGCATAATTTCAAAGCGAATAAAAATTACGCTAGAAAAGATCAAAACTATAAATTCATTATTATTATAGGTACCAGAGGGAACGATTGGCGACTATTTACACCAATGGGATACCAAGAGGGAAATTTTATCAAGGTAATTGTAATTGTTGGTTATTAATTTCGCTGTTAACGAGCAAGTCTGGTTTGCTTGGCATTTTATCAGAATTTATGTTTGACTGTTTCGAATGAATGATGACCATAAACTCACAATTGTATTGAATTTAATTTTTAATTTACTATGACAGGGTTGGGTATGAAGGTTGGGTCGGAAATTATGTAATGATGATTAAGGTAAGAAGCTGATGCAATGAAGAACGTCTGATTATGTATAAAATAATTCGAAGTGGTCTGTATTCTGTCAAAACCGCCAGATGCGGATCGCGATTTCGATCTTTTTGGATCTCATCAGCGCGTCGCAGACATCTACGACAGAACACAGACCAACTTTTACCTGCTGTCTTAACAGCGCGATTTAGAAAATACCACAAATGGCGCGGTAAACGCCATCTGTAGTACGATGCTACATTTTAGGATTACGTATGCTCCAACAAGGTCCATTTAAATATATGGATATCTACCTGCCGAAACCAATCCCGGCGTAGCTAACCTCAACTTGACAGGCACGTTGCCATAATCGAATAAAATAATTCGAAGTGGTCTGTATTCTGTCGAAACTGCCAGACGCGGATCGCGATTTCGATCTTTTTGGATCTCATCAGCGCGTCGCAGACAACTACGACAGAACACAGACCAACTTTTACCTGCTGTCTTAACAGCGCGATTTAGAAAATACCACAAATGGCGCGGTAAACGCCATCTGTAGTAAGATTATGTAATAAGAAGGGAGAGTAAATGTGGGAAGAAGTGATAAAAAGGATAGTAAAATATGAGGAGAGGTTGGGGAGGCCGGAAAATATCAGGGATAGCGGAAACAAAATATGGAGAAAGAAGGCATTAGAAATAGGGACGATAGGTTGACAATGATAGAGAAGAGCAGGAGATATTTTCAGACAAATCTGGTTGAAAAAATATATTTTACGTTCACCAAATTATGTATTTTCGCTAGTGTGACATAAAAATAGGAAATGCCGACATTCAAATACAGGGTGTAACAGAAATGACTGCCGAGCTTTCGAGGTTGTAAACAAGATGCAATAAACAATCGCCCTGTAATTTCAGCGGCTTGATTAAGGACATAAAATTTTTTCTAAGGAAATCAAGTAAGGCTCGCTGCAAATGATAAGAATGCAGCAACTGTTCTTTTAAAATTCGTTTCTTGTATGAGATGAGCCAACAGTTCCTGCTATTTTACGGTACTACATTGGAGGTTGTCTACTATGAACTCCAAGATTTCGTCTTCTACAGCGGTCATACGGATCACGACCCTTAAATATAGGGTGTACATTACTGGTTTGTCGCAATCTCTGTACCGAATTTAAGTTGGTTCGCACGTGCGAAGGTTTTCAACAACTCGATTGTTACATTAATGTTGTATTCAAATTTGACGTACATCAGGATCATACTAAACGCCATTGTAATAGCACTGAATGGCACACTCGCTTAATTGCGAATGAGCGATTGACAACGTTAAAAGAACAAATAACTTTTGCAGACATAGACGACATTGATGTAATCTAATCTGACAGTAACAAACAATCCTTAAGCAAATAGTACAGAAGAAATACAACACCGATGCTGCTAATTCCCAGCTGATTGAACACGACGTTGCGTTGTCGTATTATTGTACACAGCCGAAATTGAATTTACCTGTACTTTTAACTGTGTTTTTCTCGAAAACGGTGAACTTTCGGACATACAAATATCTACTTAATTTTCATGTTTTACAGTGTTTTATAACCTCCTGCAAGTTCAGTGCTTATTTCTGTTGCATACATATGTATAATTCATACGTTCAGTGATTGTTTCGCCTTACCTGTATGTGCCGCAGGGAAATTATGCGCCGACACAAATATGTTGATCTGATAGAGTGGGTTCTAAGAAATACTCTTGGCAGTTAATGGGTTAAGAAATTTGAAATTTTAATGGTTTTTCTAAACTGTAAAGAGTGCCATAAATGTCTATTTATGTACAGTCTATCAAGGGAGAACTTGTAACAGCCAGTTATAGGTGCGATGTTTTACTACTTTCGGAAATGTTTTATTGTTGTTGCTGTAATTTATAGCTCACGTAGAAGCGTTTTAGTGGTTAATGATCGATTTCGGAAGCAGGTGTTTGTAGAAAGAGATATAATATCTACCCAATTTGTTAGGATATCTTTTTGTAACAAAAATACCGGTATACAGAGGATGAAAGAATAGGAGAAAAATTAATATAAAGATAGGAGACGAAAAATTGGAAGATGTGGCTGAGTTTCAGTAGGTATCTAGGAACTCAGATAACTCAAGATAGAAGAAGTGGTAGAGATATAAAACAAGTTAGTGTAGCGTCGAGTCACCTTGAACAAATATAAAGAAGTCACTTCTATGATCGTAAGTGATTAATTTAGAAATTAGGAAAAGATTATTAAAGAAGAATGATGAGGATACCGAGGATGGAAAAGATTAGAAATGAGAAGGTATTAGAAAGAATAGAAGAATAAAGGTCGATATGGAAGTTAATAAAAAATAGGCGAAATACTCGTAAGTTGATAAGACACCTTCAAAGAAATGGAGAGCTAGTTATAGACATATTGGAAGCAGAAACAAAAGTTAAGAGAAGTAGAGGTAGACCTGGATTAAATTACTGGTCATGAATAGTTAAGGATGTGTGATGTTCTAGTTTTAGGGAAAGCGAAAAGATTGGCTCAGGAAAAAAAGGAGTGGAAGTGCGTGTTCAACCACAGTATTAGGAGTGATGATAACGATAATATTTACGTTTTTACTACATAATAGTTTGTAGGCGCTGAATAATTAATTTGTTTGTACTGTAATAGTACCTACAATCTATAAAATACTATTGTGGTCTCTAGTACAATAATTTAAATTCATTAAGAATATGCCAACGGCAATTACAGATCGGATAAGTAGACTAAATGTTTGGACCACTAGTGCGATCACAATTAGTATCATTAAGTTTCAAGTTAGTTAAGTTAATAAATTAAGGAGTACGTAATCCAGTAAAGTATTATGATTGACTTAGTGTTACATATTATTCTATTGTATTAAATCTTAGATTTCTAAGGAACTTATTTAAAGGATAAGAATTATTTGTAGAGTTTAGCAGTTTAGCGCATTACGTCTTTAATAATCTTAAACAAGAAATCAAAAGTATTCTCCTTTTTCACTAGTATGTACTGTCCCTGAACAGGAAACTTAGGAATTTAATAATAAATTTCCTTTGTTTGTAAATAAGTAATCTAACAAATTTCCTATTTATTATTTATTTTACAGAGTAACTACACTACTTATACAACATGCGCTTGTTTAGATTCACATTTACTAATTTATATCGACTGTTTACTTTAAGTACCGAAATGCTTATTTATATCACCACTCTACATCAACTAACTGAGTCACTCGAATTGCTGACCACACTGACCAGCCAGCTATTTATATTTTTGACGGTTTTTCATTTCGCTGGAAAGCTTTCGAAATTCATTTGTTACGCGGTTGTGTATGTACATATGGACTGTTCGTTTCAAGAAGTTGGAGATATGACCCTTCCCTTTATTAGGATGCGCCATAGCATATTTCCAAATTCAACCATATTTGTCTGCGGAGCTCATTTCTACACCGATCATCGAGCGAGAACTAGACAAAAGTATACAGTACCATTTGCAAAATTATTTAAACTTTGTTTTCTATTGTTAATTGATAAACATTTTTGTTTTAAGAAATTGCTAAACATTTTCGTCTAGTACTGTACAGTTCTAGCCGATCTTCTAAGACCGCCCATCGAGAGCTCTGCTCGTTCGAGCTTGTTCCAACTATTTCTGTCTTGCTCACGCCTAGTGTGTATTCTTTCTATATTCGCGCAGATTTCTTCAAGGTCACAATTCTAACAACTTGAAATGGACTGTGTCGTTTGAATGCTACAGATCAAAAAAACTTCAGAGCAAATTTTTGCTTAAACCATTGGTTGTACGTAAAATAATTACGAGATAATTTTTTATTTTTATAATGACCTTAATTGACCTGTCGTAATATTCGCAAAAAAAACCTTTTTTATGAACTTTAACCTTGAATATTTTTTTAAACTACACTGTCTTTTGATCCGTTTTTAATATTTTGTTTAAAAATCGAAAAAAACTCATTATAAAAACAGGATGGTAATTAATTTTTTTAGAACAGAAACCCTTTTTAAACACACAGTTACTGGACTATCCATAAATTAAAAAAAAAAAGAACTGACAAAACAACGCGTATGTTTAATCAACTTTTAACGGGAACATTTTGAATATGATTTCATTTCAATGTTCATTTCGAAACTACATTGCATTATACTAACGTTAATGCCCTAATACCTCGCAATCATAAAAGAACATTTTCAGAGACCAAAAAATCCGGACGAGTTCTTTAATAAACCTTAAAATTCGCCGACTCTTAAGAAAATAAAAACAAAGAAAACGATTTAGAGTCGTTGTGCAACCGTTTGCGACGTCTTTTAGCATTCTGAACACGAATTATTAAAGTGAAAAGAAGCACAAAGAGCAAACGAAACGTCGACTGTCGGACGCGATTGCGATGATGATGCAATGCCGTTGGAAAACCTCTACGACAACTTTTCCTTATGCTTTTCGTCCGGGACTTTCGAAAACATAACTGCCAGCTTCCACTCAACTGGGCCTCCTGTTTTATTCATGCGAATAGCACGGCTTATCGCCCTTCCACTATTTTCCTTTCAGACCTTCACTACTACGAAATTCTGTCTAATCGGGTCACGAAGAGATGTTCGCATGTCACGTTGACATCGGAAGACACAATCTTGCCGAATGCGAAAATTTTTTCACGCTACATGTCACCTGTTGCTAATATGAAAGGAAATCCCAGAATAAAATGTAGCTACACCCACGTCAAACTACAAAAAAAACCGAAACTTGTAAGGTAACATAAATCAAAATGCGAAGAAACTTCAGAAAAACATCAATAAATATTACCTACTTTAGTTATACACCGTTGAAAGACGGTTCTTCTCTTTGTAACTCAAAGGACTAAGGCAACAGATGCATAAAAATAGACCCTGCACTAATTAACTTTATTTTTAACTAAATATAATTAGAAATAGAACCACTAATTATACGCAATTTAAAAATAGTGGATAAATCATTGATAGTAGGTATATAAACTCTCTATAATTATAAGAAATAGAAAAACGCTGAAGGTCATTCTAGCATTACGGGTAACAATAGTGAAAACGATAGAAAAAAGAAAGAGGGCATAAATGGGATTTGTAGATTTAGAAAAAAACCTTTGACAATGTTCAAATGGACAAGATGTTATACTGAAAAATGTAGGGATGAGTTACAAAGATAGTAAAGTGATACTTAGTTTGTATAAAGCAACACTGTTACTGCCACTTTATAATCTATACATCGAAGACGCGATCAATATCATTAAAGACAGTACAACAGAAGGGATAGGTATAGCGGGGGCAAATGATTAGTATGCTTAGATTTGCAGATGATATAACAGTATTAACATCTAGCAAGGAGGACTTAGAGATAGCTTTAAATAAAATGAAAGCGGTATTGCATGAAAATAAATAAAAGTAAAACAAAAATACTGGTATGCAAGGGAAGATAAACTAGGGAAAGAGCGAATATAAAGATAGGAGACGAAAAATTAGAAGAAGTGGCTGATTTTAGGTATCTATAGGAAGTCAAATAAGTCAAGAGTGGTAAAGATATAAAGCAGAGGATACTGCAGGGTTGAATAACAGAATTGAACAACAATAACAACATTGAATCATTGATAATTGAGTCAGTAATGATTTCTCCTCACATAAAATCCAAAAGTTTGTGGTGTTGAATGTTGTGATAGGGTCATTATTATTATTCCAAAAATCGTCCGTCCCCTTAGTCATATTGAATTTTTCACTTTTTATCAACTCATCTCCCACCTCTTTCTTCTAAATTCCACCTCTTCAAGTCCTTTTATATTCTTTTTTTCCTCAAATATTTCGAGTTCCACTACTTCTCGTTACTTCTTCCAATATTCACTCTTCTGTTAATCATACATTCATTGACTATTTTTATCGTCTTTTTTTAATTTTTGGATTTCATTCATCTTGTCATTTATATTTGGTCAATTGCTCCTTCTGTCCGTTCAATCACAACCTTAATCAAACATTCCCCTCTAATTTCATGCACTTCATGTCTGATTATATCATACCCATCACTACAAATCTTTCAATTTCATCCCACTCCCCCCCCCCATTAACCACATCATAGTCCATTACCGTTTTATATATAAAAGTATATTTGCCCTTTCCAATAGTGATATTTCATATACTTTCTCGTTACCCGGAGATTCGGAGTCCCACCAGCTATCATCACTTCTTCCGTCATTCACTCTTTTGTTAACCATATATTCATCGACTATTGTTATCATCTCTTTCCAATTTTAGATTTCATTTATCCACTCATTTATATTTTTTCTGTGTTTTTCAAAAAATTCCTTTTTTGTCCATTTAATCACAACCTTATACAAACATTCATTTTTAATTTCATGCACTTAATTCTTCCATTCAATTCCTATTGATAAATGGTCTGACTATATCATACCCATGCCTTCTAATCATTCAATTTCATCCCATGCCTCCCATTAATCATACGTTTTACCTTGCCTTATAAAAGCATATGTACCCTTTCTAATGGTGATATTGATAGTGGCACTATTTTTCCGAAAATATTCACCTCCTTGGTCATATTGAATTTTGTTTGTCAGCTCGTTACTATACTCTTCCTAACTATTTTTTAATCTGATCCTTGTATCCCACCTCTCTTTTCTAAATTTCTCCACTTCAGATTCGTTATTTCTCCACTTACCTAGAGTCCTTTCATATTCCTTCTCGTTCCTCAGAGGTTCGGAGTCCCACCAGCTATCAATACTTCTTCCCTCATTTACCTTTCTCTTAATCATAAATTAATTGACTACTTCTATCATCTTTCAATTATATTTTTTCTGCTCTTCAAACCTTTCAATTGCATTTGACGCCCTCCCCCCATTAACCACATTATAGTCTATTACCGTTTTACATAGCCCTATGAAAGTATTTTTACCCTTTCCAATGACGGTAGTGATAGTGGCACTATTTTTCGATAAATCTTCACCTCCTTGGTCATATTGCATTTTGTTTGTCACCTCGTTAGTGTACTCCACCTATTTTTTAATCTGGTTCCTATACTTCGTTTACTTTCTGTAGCGATGTGACCTTCAGTTTGACCTGCGCAAAGTAGAAAAGAACAGCACTAGGCCAGAAAAGAAAGGCGATAACTCTCGGCCAAACTCTTAACCGGTAAGGAGCGTATAATCCGTACAGTACTGCACAGAAAAATTGACCATTTTATCAACTACAATTGCATTGCTCAAATGTGCTGTTATTAGTACCATTTACTACTGAAAATATCAACGAGATGTTTATTTATATTTGAAGACATATTAAAGGCTCTACCGCTTGTTTTCGACTCGCACTACTATTTAGATTGAACAAAACTTTTGGCAGGTACTGTATGAAAAAGTATGTTTAATGAACAAGAGTCGAGAGTATAATTTTTCCAGCGCGCTTCCAAGACATTGGAAGGGGCACATCGCTAGAGAAAGTATATTAAATTTCTCCTCTTATCTTGAGTCCTTTCACATTCTTTCTCGTTACCCGGAGATTCGGGGCCCAACCAACCATCATTACTTCATCCCTCATTCAAACTTGTCTTAATCATACATTCATTGACTATTTCACCTGTTTCCAATTATATATTTTCTGTGTTTTTCAAAAAAATCCTTCTGTCCATTTAATCGCAACCTTATTCAAACAGCCCTTTCTAGTCTTTTGCACACCATTCTTCCATTCAATTCCTGTTGGCGAATGGTCTGATCCTATCATACCCATAACTTCAAATCTTTCAATTTCATCTCACTCCCCTCCTCCCATTAAACATACCATAGTATATTACCGTCTTTCCTGGCCTTATAAAAGTACATTCACCCTTTCCAATAGTGATAGTGTAAGCAGGAACATTTATATTACGTACAATCCAACTTTTCTCATAAACTGGACAATATATTTGTGAATTCAATTGTCCTGTTACAGTATAGTTCCCAAACTATTCCTGTTAATTGCTATACTACAAAACACGTTTGCAGTTAGTTTGTAAACTAGCCGCAGCGCTTTGGTTTAATATGCACTGGCTTCACTATTAAAGTTTCAATTGAAAAGCTTTACATCGAAAATAGAGATACTTTGTAACTTATCGTGGTTCGTTACATATCATATGTATGCATTATTTAATTAATTTAAAGCGCTACATAGTTTATTCTGCCCAACATAAAATATGCATTGCATTTCAAAGGATTTAGAATATTTAATCCGATTCAAATCGTTTGAACAATGTTACATGAATAGAAAATCTGGTTATTTCAGAGAGCGTATTTATTCCATTTTTCCAGTTAAAACGTTAATGTCAATCTCGTATAAATTCACCAGCACGCACTAAACGGATCGGATATTTTTGAATAAATAATACGGCGTTTTCAAATACAATAAAGGTATTATTGTTCGTGTATTTTCCTACCCCAGTACCTTTTTCGTTATTTATACATGCAAAATGTTATTTAGAGACAAGATAAATATTAAATGATATGGTAGCAGTAATCTGCGCAATAATACCTTTGTCAATATAGGAAGTTCCTCTGCTTTTTTAAATATTTATTATAAACCGAGACATTGACAGATTAAGGTTCGTCTACCCTGATTATATAGGTAATTGAACATCCAATTTAAATAAAAGAATTCATTATTATTTACGTAAATGTAGAATTTCACAACAGACATTTTCAGTGTTATTTTATAGGAATAAAATCCCAACGACCGAAAAATAACAGTAATACTCATTATTAATTATTAGGAAATACCTATTGCTAGTTATTTATGTAAAAAAATACCTAAAGTTATTTGAAGCAATTTTGCTATAGGTACCACGTACTAGTTTTTAAAGGATGATGGAAATCATTGATGATGCATGTAATAAAATATCCTTGTATGCTCCATTCTCAACTCGCCACCAGTGTAGGTGGAAATTGTTAAACGGATACAGACCTTATCGTCTGCGTCTGTATAGAGCAGCAGTTCGCAATTTTTGAAGTGAAACTTCTATATAGACGGGGTATTACGATTTTTTCTGTCACGAAAAAGCGTTACGGTCGCGTGGAGGGGGTTGACGGTATATCACGTGGAGAGAGGCTGCAGTGGCGGAAGGAGACAAACGCTGGCAGCGGCGGAGAGAGAGCAACGTCTGTATTAGGTGGATAGAGTCCAGGCGGCATGTGCTGTGCTCAGCTGTTGCTTTCTTACCTCTGTTCTCCACGTGAAAACGAAATGTGTGCTAGGACACATAGTAGAAGTGAAACTTTAACGGACAAGTGGAAAAACGAATCGCAATAAAATTTTTACTTCAAATTTTACGGGTAGATTGTTAATGTACTTGTCCAATTTGAAAACCGAACAAAATTTTTACTTGAAGTTTTACGGGCAGGTTTTCAAACTGGACAAGTACATTAGCAATCTGCCCGTAAAACTTGAAGTAAAAATTTTATTGTGATTCGTTTTTCTGAGTCGAATTTTTGTTTTGAGGAAGATGAATTCTTAATATCAGTTAAGTCCTCATATTCCAACATAGTTGACAATAATGGTTTAGTTTGATTTGCCAATGGATTCTATACTCACAATTACTAGCTATCCTGTGACTGTGTAACCCCTCTGGGATGTATTCCTTCAAAGATTTTTTGAGTTTCAATAGGTGTTTGTTTATGGTTAGATAGAGAATGAGTGCTTTTCATTTCATTTGCATAATTTTGTATATTTTTACCAGAAAAAAAAATGTTGCACCTTGTAGAACCCCTGTGACCCCTCCACGGAACACCAGGGTTCCGCGAAACACCATTTAGGAACCGCGAGTCTAGAATCGTAAAAATAAGAGAGAAGTGTTATCCGGGAATCAAAACCGTTAAACTACGAGTATTTCTTTGATTGCCTCTATGCTGTATCTGTAGCAAAAATTGTCACTATTTTCTTTTATTATGCGTCGTACTGTCTACTGAGTAGAAAGAACGGAAAATTCTGGGCTGCCTTTTTAGTTTAGGACATTCCAAAGTTAGCAAGATTTATCGCTAGCGCAAAAATGTGCCAACTGCTCTGGTGACTGCAACTCTGATGCGAAATTTCATTTGACGGCTTCCAGCAAAAACTCGCGTTTCTTTCTTCGGGCCTGTACAGAATAAAAACGTGCATATACATCAAATAAAGTCGATTGTAACGTCTTTGTGGCAGCTACCACGTGATTTATTTCTGACACTTTAGATACGGCTCACTGAATTGGTCCTGGGAAATAGGGCATTATGTCGTGTAATTTTGGCAATAACGATAACGAAAATAAAGGGAGAAAAGGGCGTTCATTGTGGAAATCCAATTTTTGATGAAAAATGTTTTTGCCCGTGTGTGTACAAGCTACAATATAGATACGTAGGCGGGTGTGCGAAAATGTATGTTGCTTATACGTTGTTATTAGAAAAATTATCATACATCATATTAACAACATACTATGATGTGTTGGTCGAATGGAACAATAAAAAAAGTAGAGTTAGTTGAGAATCTGATGGACTTTAGTGTTGATATTTCCACCTCTTAAGAATATTGACTGTCGCAGTTTAGTGTTTCATCATCATATGGTCGTCAGTCCTAAGACTGATTGGACACGCACCTCCACTCTTTCGTATCCAGAGCTAATCTTCGCATTTCCCACATCCTACCTCTACTCCTCTTAACTCATTTTTTTGCCATTTATATGTTTTTGACTAGACCTTCAAGTCTGAGAAGGTGTCCTACCAATCTATCTCGCCTATTTTTTATTGACTTCCATTGAGTTCTCTGTTCTCCTATTCTTTCTAATACTTCTTCATTTCTAACCTTCTCTATCCACGGTATCCTCATCTTTCGCCTGTAACACCACATTTCGTATGTTTCTATTCTTTTCTTATCCTCCGCGCCCACCGTCCATGTTTCGCACCCGCAGAGCGCCACACTCCAAACATACACCATTAACAATCTTTTTCGAATTTCTAAGTAGAAGTGATTTCTTTTTATTAAAGGCGACTCGACCCTACGCTATCCTCTGCTTTATATAATACTACTCCCCGTCCTGATTTATCTGACTTCCTACGCATTTAAAAGTACAGGTACGAGCCGGTCCGGTAGCAACATCACACAGGGAAATGAAACAATGCAACATCACATTCAATAATTTGCAGTACCCGAGTTGTACTCCTTCTGTAGGTATTTATGTACCCATTTATTGTCTGTTATTTGTTAGATTAGATTATGTGTGATTGACGGTGTTTATTATTCTTTTAACGTTGTAGGCTTGTATGTATGTAAACAGTTAGTGTGTCAGTGTCATAGATCAGTGCAGAAAAGTATTATTTTCCAGACGAAACAGACGTTGGGTTGGGTATACGGATCCTATATCTTATCTGGTGCATAGTTCGGATTTAAATCCGCAGATTTTTTGTTGAGCACATCTATCAGACGCTAATGCAGAACGTATATATGATCGCTGCAAATGAAATACGTCAATTGCCGGCCGTTTTTGCGTGGCCCAGAAATAAGCCCCGAAGCCTGTCCTGTCCGACATATGTGTGCGTTTACGTGTGTTGTAGTTAATTTTTTATATTAGGAAAATTCGCAGCTTGCAAATAATAGTTTGGAAATTTGCTTTACAATTAATAAAATTACAATTACCTATCCAGAGGATACTGATTTATTTATTTATTAACGTTCTTCTTTTATTTTGTGTTCTTAATGTCACGTCGAGGTGTACATTAAAAAGTGCTGCAAACTATCAGCTATGAAGAAATCTGTGCTTTATTAATATATATAGTGTAAACTCTATATAACGACACTTAAGGGACTGAACATTTTTCGGCGTTATAAAGGGTGGTCGTTAAATGGAGAGAAATAATCTATAATAATATGCATTTACTAATATAGTATACATTTTGCACACGAACATCATTATTCATACATTGCGTATAGCCGGTTATCTTCGTTTGATGTTTTTGCTGCTCCAATATTTTAATTGTATTTTGTTACGTATCTTACTCATATCTTGAGATACTGCTGGATCAATTTGATTATATAAAAAGTATTTTTTTAATAGTTTCACTGCATCAAGTGCTTGTTTGATGCTTGGTGGAGGGACAGGATCGTCTTCTTCAACAACGTACACAGCTCCAGTTCTTATCTATTTCCGCGATTTAGAAAGTACTGTTTAGTGACTTATAATGCTGCATTGTTATCGTTAAATAGAGTGAGCGTGACGCTATATAGAGTGTAGTATTGTATAGAAAACAATGTAAACCAATCAAAGTCAAGCAATTTCGACGTTTTAAGGAGTTTGTAGTTAAATCAAGTGACGTTATAAAGAGTTTACACTGTATTTGTTATTCTGTCAATAAGCAATGTTACATCAAAATTGAGTCAACATAAGCTTAAATAGTAGATCCATTATTTCTTCCTTGTAATTTTAGAAGGCGCTGTTCGCTTACCAAATCTTCCTCGTCCTGGAATCCTTAGAGTCTAAGTGGCTATTAATTTTTTGGCACCAATTTCAGAAATCAAAGGAGCGCCTCTTATCTAGTTCGTTTATTAAATCGTTCGTTTCGAACTGATATTTCAATCGAACGTACGTAAAAAGGACAAGTGAATCAAGATACAAGTTTGCTCATTCCGAAAAAGGAACAAGACGCTTAAGGAAAAAAGGAAGGAGCATGAGGAAGTGCGGGCAGAGTTCCAATTTCGATCCTTCTAGGAGCATTCGTTCAAATAAAGTGCCGTATCGTTCGTTGTACCTAGTACATGGTAAAAGCAAAACGAAAAGTTGACCGAGAACTTCAAAACGGAAGTTGCCATACGACTATTTACACAACGACAGAACACGTTGTGTTTTTCAAGTAAGTAAATGCACACGCCGGGTCTCGTCCAAAAGTTAAATACGTTGACTGCTGGTAATCGTCTTTTAGTCCAAGGAAAAGTTTTCGCCATGAAAAGAACAAACAATACGTTTATTTGAAACAACCTGTTTTTTTTTTTATATAGTCTAACTAAACAAAGTTTGTTAAAAACTTTTGTGAGAACTGGAAAATTAGTTTCTGCTACATACTACAATACAGTTAAAGCTGAACAACATGAATATTTAATCGCTTTCAGTGTAGTGCCTTTCTACACTAGATAAAAGTATTATACAGGGAATAAGAAACCTAATAATTTAGATTCAAATAGCGCACAATCGTAACTGAAACGCCCAGTACTACATGGAAGCAACAGCGGATTAAGTTTTTGGTTGGTTATTTAATCAGACGTGAATCGTTTGGTCTCACCAGCACGCCATGGAAGATAACCCGTAGAAAAATTTCCATTCAATTTCCAATAAAAAAATGCCATTTAATTACCACTGATAATAATTAATGGTAATAAATGGAGAATTGCCAATGGGATTCCCATTCCCGAACTCAATGGGATTTCCATTGCTGAACGCAATGG
>NW_020442426.1:122850-127850 GCF_000699045.2 Agrilus planipennis
CTCTTAACCGGTGAGGAGCGTATAATCCGTACAGTACTGCACGGAAAAATTGACCATTTTATCCACTACAATTGCATTGCTCAAATGTGCTGTTATTAGTACCATTTACTACTGAAAATATCAACGAGATGTTTATTTATATTTGAAGACATATTAAAGGCTCTACCGCTTGTTTTCGACTCGCACTACTATTTAGATTGAACAAAACTTTTGGCAGGTACTGTATGAAAAAGTATGTTTAATGAACAAGAGTCGAGAGTATAATTTTTCCAGCGCGCTTCCAAGACATTGGAAGGGGCACATCGCTAGAGAAAGTATATTAAATTTCTCCTCTTATCTTGAGTCCTTTCACATTCTTTCTCGTTACCCGGAGATTCGGGGCCCAACCAACCATCATTACTTCATCCCTCATTCAAACTTGTCTTAATCATACATTCATTGACTATTTCACCTGTTTCCAATTATATATTTTCTGTGTTTTTCAAAAAAATCCTTCTGTCCATTTAATCGCAA
The DNA here is from genome assembly GCF_000699045.2 of Agrilus planipennis. Lineage (NCBI taxonomy): Eukaryota > Metazoa > Arthropoda > Insecta > Coleoptera > Buprestidae > Agrilus > Agrilus planipennis. Next base: position 123,364 of record NW_020442426.1, read on the forward strand.
CCTTATTCAAACAGCCCTTTCTAGTCTTTTGCACACCATTCTTCCATTCAATTCCTGTTGGCGAATGGTCTGATCCTATCATACCCATAACTTCAAATCTTTCAATTTCATCTCACTCCCCTCCTCCCATTAAACATACCATAGTATATTACCGTCTTTCCTGGCCTTATAAAAGTACATTCACCCTTTCCAATAGTGATAGTGTAAGCAGGAACATTTATATTACGTACAATCCAACTTTTCTCATAAACTGGACAATATATTTGTGAATTCAATTGTCCTGTTACAGTATAGTTCCCAAACTATTCCTGTTAATTGCTATACTACAAAACACGTTTGCAGTTAGTTTGTAAACTAGCCGCAGCGCTTTGGTTTAATATGCACTGGCTTCACTATTAAAGTTTCAATTGAAAAGCTTTACATCGAAAATAGAGATACTTTGTAACTTATCGTGGTTCGTTACATATCATATGTATGCATTATTTAATTAATTTAAAGCGCTACATAGTTTATTCTGCCCAACATAAAATATGCATTGCATTTCAAAGGATTTAGAATATTTAATCCGATTCAAATCGTTTGAACAATGTTACATGAATAGAAAATCTGGTTATTTCAGAGAGCGTATTTATTCCATTTTTCCAGTTAAAACGTTAATGTCAATCTCGTATAAATTCACCAGCACGCACTAAACGGATCGGATATTTTTGAATAAATAATACGGCGTTTTCAAATACAATAAAGGTATTATTGTTCGTGTATTTTCCTACCCCAGTACCTTTTTCGTTATTTATACATGCAAAATGTTATTTAGAGACAAGATAAATATTAAATGATATGGTAGCAGTAATCTGCGCAATAATACCTTTGTCAATATAGGAAGTTCCTCTGCTTTTTTAAATATTTATTATAAACCGAGACATTGACAGATTAAGGTTCGTCTACCCTGATTATATAGGTAATTGAACATCCAATTTAAATAAAAGAATTCATTATTATTTACGTAAATGTAGAATTTCACAACAGACATTTTCAGTGTTATTTTATAGGAATAAAATCCCAACGACCGAAAAATAACAGTAATACTCATTATTAATTATTAGGAAATACCTATTGCTAGTTATTTATGTAAAAAAATACCTAAAGTTATTTGAAGCAATTTTGCTATAGGTACCACGTACTAGTTTTTAAAGGATGATGGAAATCATTGATGATGCATGTAATAAAATATCCTTGTATGCTCCATTCTCAACTCGCCACCAGTGTAGGTGGAAATTGTTAAACGGATACAGACCTTATCGTCTGCGTCTGTATAGAGCAGCAGTTCGCAATTTTTGAAGTGAAACTTCTATATAGACGGGGTATTACGATTTTTTCTGTCACGAAAAAGCGTTACGGTCGCGTGGAGGGGGTTGACGGTATATCACGTGGAGAGAGGCTGCAGTGGCGGAAGGAGACAAACGCTGGCAGCGGCGGAGAGAGAGCAACGTCTGTATTAGGTGGATAGAGTCCAGGCGGCATGTGCTGTGCTCAGCTGTTGCTTTCTTACCTCTGTTCTCCACGTGAAAACGAAATGTGTGCTAGGACACATAGTAGAAGTGAAACTTTAACGGACAAGTGGAAAAACGAATCGCAATAAAATTTTTACTTCAAATTTTACGGGTAGATTGTTAATGTACTTGTCCAATTTGAAAACCGAACAAAATTTTTACTTGAAGTTTTACGGGCAGGTTTTCAAACTGGACAAGTACATTAGCAATCTGCCCGTAAAACTTGAAGTAAAAATTTTATTGTGATTCGTTTTTCTGAGTCGAATTTTTGTTTTGAGGAAGATGAATTCTTAATATCAGTTAAGTCCTCATATTCCAACATAGTTGACAATAATGGTTTAGTTTGATTTGCCAATGGATTCTATACTCACAATTACTAGCTATCCTGTGACTGTGTAACCCCTCTGGGATGTATTCCTTCAAAGATTTTTTGAGTTTCAATAGGTGTTTGTTTATGGTTAGATAGAGAATGAGTGCTTTTCATTTCATTTGCATAATTTTGTATATTTTTACCAGAAAAAAAAATGTTGCACCTTGTAGAACCCCTGTGACCCCTCCACGGAACACCAGGGTTCCGCGAAACACCATTTAGGAACCGCGAGTCTAGAATCGTAAAAATAAGAGAGAAGTGTTATCCGGGAATCAAAACCGTTAAACTACGAGTATTTCTTTGATTGCCTCTATGCTGTATCTGTAGCAAAAATTGTCACTATTTTCTTTTATTATGCGTCGTACTGTCTACTGAGTAGAAAGAACGGAAAATTCTGGGCTGCCTTTTTAGTTTAGGACATTCCAAAGTTAGCAAGATTTATCGCTAGCGCAAAAATGTGCCAACTGCTCTGGTGACTGCAACTCTGATGCGAAATTTCATTTGACGGCTTCCAGCAAAAACTCGCGTTTCTTTCTTCGGGCCTGTACAGAATAAAAACGTGCATATACATCAAATAAAGTCGATTGTAACGTCTTTGTGGCAGCTACCACGTGATTTATTTCTGACACTTTAGATACGGCTCACTGAATTGGTCCTGGGAAATAGGGCATTATGTCGTGTAATTTTGGCAATAACGATAACGAAAATAAAGGGAGAAAAGGGCGTTCATTGTGGAAATCCAATTTTTGATGAAAAATGTTTTTGCCCGTGTGTGTACAAGCTACAATATAGATACGTAGGCGGGTGTGCGAAAATGTATGTTGCTTATACGTTGTTATTAGAAAAATTATCATACATCATATTAACAACATACTATGATGTGTTGGTCGAATGGAACAATAAAAAAAGTAGAGTTAGTTGAGAATCTGATGGACTTTAGTGTTGATATTTCCACCTCTTAAGAATATTGACTGTCGCAGTTTAGTGTTTCATCATCATATGGTCGTCAGTCCTAAGACTGATTGGACACGCACCTCCACTCTTTCGTATCCAGAGCTAATCTTCGCATTTCCCACATCCTACCTCTACTCCTCTTAACTCATTTTTTTGCCATTTATATGTTTTTGACTAGACCTTCAAGTCTGAGAAGGTGTCCTACCAATCTATCTCGCCTATTTTTTATTGACTTCCATTGAGTTCTCTGTTCTCCTATTCTTTCTAATACTTCTTCATTTCTAACCTTCTCTATCCACGGTATCCTCATCTTTCGCCTGTAACACCACATTTCGTATGTTTCTATTCTTTTCTTATCCTCCGCGCCCACCGTCCATGTTTCGCACCCGCAGAGCGCCACACTCCAAACATACACCATTAACAATCTTTTTCGAATTTCTAAGTAGAAGTGATTTCTTTTTATTAAAGGCGACTCGACCCTACGCTATCCTCTGCTTTATATAATACTACTCCCCGTCCTGATTTATCTGACTTCCTACGCATTTAAAAGTACAGGTACGAGCCGGTCCGGTAGCAACATCACACAGGGAAATGAAACAATGCAACATCACATTCAATAATTTGCAGTACCCGAGTTGTACTCCTTCTGTAGGTATTTATGTACCCATTTATTGTCTGTTATTTGTTAGATTAGATTATGTGTGATTGACGGTGTTTATTATTCTTTTAACGTTGTAGGCTTGTATGTATGTAAACAGTTAGTGTGTCAGTGTCATAGATCAGTGCAGAAAAGTATTATTTTCCAGACGAAACAGACGTTGGGTTGGGTATACGGATCCTATATCTTATCTGGTGCATAGTTCGGATTTAAATCCGCAGATTTTTTGTTGAGCACATCTATCAGACGCTAATGCAGAACGTATATATGATCGCTGCAAATGAAATACGTCAATTGCCGGCCGTTTTTGCGTGGCCCAGAAATAAGCCCCGAAGCCTGTCCTGTCCGACATATGTGTGCGTTTACGTGTGTTGTAGTTAATTTTTTATATTAGGAAAATTCGCAGCTTGCAAATAATAGTTTGGAAATTTGCTTTACAATTAATAAAATTACAATTACCTATCCAGAGGATACTGATTTATTTATTTATTAACGTTCTTCTTTTATTTTGTGTTCTTAATGTCACGTCGAGGTGTACATTAAAAAGTGCTGCAAACTATCAGCTATGAAGAAATCTGTGCTTTATTAATATATATAGTGTAAACTCTATATAACGACACTTAAGGGACTGAACATTTTTCGGCGTTATAAAGGGTGGTCGTTAAATGGAGAGAAATAATCTATAATAATATGCATTTACTAATATAGTATACATTTTGCACACGAACATCATTATTCATACATTGCGTATAGCCGGTTATCTTCGTTTGATGTTTTTGCTGCTCCAATATTTTAATTGTATTTTGTTACGTATCTTACTCATATCTTGAGATACTGCTGGATCAATTTGATTATATAAAAAGTATTTTTTTAATAGTTTCGCTGCATCAAGTGCTTGTTTGATGCTTGGTGGAGGGACAGGATCGTCTTCTTCAACAACGTACACAGCTGCAGT
>NW_020442426.1:134253-144601 GCF_000699045.2 Agrilus planipennis
GGGTGAGAAAGATGAGACGGACGAAATGAAGACAGAAGAGAGTGAAAGATTATCTGTGGAATATTACTGCCTCAGCATTTGCCTAAGTGGTCCAAGGAAACCACAGAAAAACTTGGACCAAGGCAGACGGACCCGGAATCGAACCGGCGTCCTCCCGAATGATAAGCAATGGTCTAGAAACGTAAGTTTAGAGGGGAAGAGGTAGACCTAAATTAGATTACTGTTCACAAATAGTTAAGGATGTGGGATGTTCTAGTTTTAGGGAAATGCAAAGATTAGCTCAGGATAGGAAAGAGTGGAGGTGCGTGTCCAACAAGTCTTAGAACTGATAACCTTATGATGATTATTATGATGGATAGAAAAATGAAATGTGAAGTACTAATAACCTAAATATTTTTTCAAATGTTTAAATACTTTTATATAAAAAAATGAATAAAAAATACATCAACGCGAGTGAAGCCTAGGGTAAAACTTAGTTCCTAGTAAACACTCGTAACCACACTTCGATTTCTTTTACCTACGTTCGTTCCTTCCAAAATATGTTTAACGACCCTCATCATGACAACTTAATGTAAAACGTTGTGAGTGAAAGATGACGAAAATTCTTGATTTTATCGTAACTTTCGGAGTTCTTATTTTTTTCTTACTGGTCGTCTTATCGTTAACGATAAAATACACGCTTTGGGTAGGTACACGCGATCACAACACCGCCCAAGTCGCAAAGGACTCAAGATTTTAATGGGCTGTTAGTAATTTAACGTTAAAAGCCAAACATTTGTGTATGTACGTTATACTCGATTGATCATACCTTTCTACTAAAGCACAATCCATTATTGTAATTTGTTTTCCACAAGTGCACGACATCTAGTTGACGTAAAATTGAAATAATGTTGTCCTTAATATTGCGTAACTTTTATATGAGTTGTATATACCCTAGACATAAATTTTCAGTCTCTCTCCAGTCTCTCAGTCTTTCAGAGTCTTTCAGCGTCTCTGAGAGCGTCTCTCACAGTTTCTCAGTTATTTCCTAGGTGTTTTTATGGATCTCTCACAGTCTCTGTATGAGAGACTCGAACGATAAAATTGTTAATTCAGAGATTCGAGTCTCTCACAGAGAGACTGAATGAATAAAACTGAAAAATTGAGAGACTTGAGTCTTACGTAGAAAGACTGGGATCTCTGAATTATGTTGAACTTAGAAAATTTTAAACATGTCTATCGAGACACCACTTATGAGAGATTCGAGTCTCTCGTTCAGAGACTGGATACGAAATGAGTATATTTCTATGATCGACCCGAGTCTCTCGTTTAGAGACGCTAAACAGTTTTTTGACAGTCTTTCTCAGCGACACCAGATAGACTCCATGAGAGACGGAGACTCGAGTCTCGCTTTTAGAGACTCTGAGAGACTGAACATTTTTATCTCGGGTACTTAAGTTAAATTTTTTGAACTTCAATTAGAAACAAGTTTTGAAAATTTTACTTATACTGTGTGTCCAACCAGTCTTAGGACTAACGACCTTATAATGATGATGATGATGACAGTATAAAATCTGCAGGGTGTCTCACGGTGACCACCCATTAGAATATTTCGAAAACTACTTCGATTTCAATTTTGAAATTTTGGACAATAGCGTTATTGGGTATGCTCTCCTCAATTAAAATAACGACACCTATGTAGCACTTCCGGTTATACCGGACGTTGACATCAACTTTGTTATTTTAAATGTAACACCCTGTACAGTATGACAGTTTTGAACTCTACTTATTATACTTTCCTACTTCTAAAATTTACTGTTTTCCAGATATTAACTTTTTTTTAAAAAGTAGCACCAAGAAGTAGATGGCAAAAATCATTCCTACTTTACAGTAAGAAAGCTGGAGCAACATTACTCTCAGGAAAGAAAGCTAGAAACTTTCCGTCCATACTTTAAAGGTGGGTTAGTTACATACAGGGTGTTGGATATTTAATAACGAATTTGATTAACTTCAAACAATCATAAGTTCATGTTTTCAACTTTCGCTAGCCTTATACATAATTTTATTGTTTTCGAATGGTAATAGGGTTCCCGAAACTCATCTTCTTTATTTTTCAGATTATTTACTAATGTGTTTACTGAATTGTTGTCTCTCAAACACCCATACTAACAGTTTAGTCATTAAATATTTTGATTCTCAATGTCAATTATCGAATTATTATTATTTTTTATGAAGAATTTCCAATGTATTAAATACAATTTGTTCCAGTTATTTATCAATATTAGAAGAGCTGTAGAGATGTCTCGTGTGACTAAAGACGATATGTTGATATCAGGCAATCACGCGATGCGATACCAGAACTTTAAATAACAACNCACTTGTCTAGGGGTTGTTTAATAAAAGGCTCCGGGTAGTTGAATACATATATAATAAACATAATAATGAATATAAACAGCAAACAGCAAAACGACTAACAAACAGGAATTAAATATATACAACTTATATACCAAATTAAGTAAATGTTTGCTGTCCGATAGTTCACCGTTATCGAGAAAAACGTACTTTCAGGTAAAGGCTAGTCCGGTCCTGGTAAATCACACGGAGAAATACAGCAACTCAACGTGACATTCAATACGCTAATAATTAGCAGCATCAGTGCTATATTTCTTTTGTTTGTTTTTACTCATGTATTGTTTATTTTTTAGAATAAATTAAGTGTGATTCAAGATGTTTCTTTTACATCTAATCAGTTTGTTTTAACCTCGATTAAATATCCTTTTTTACATTCATAATACTTGGATGTTGATCTGTAACTTAAGTAGTGATGCATACTATTAGCGATAAATAAATGCGTATTTAAATATTATGTGGAATAGTGTTGATGTTCTCCAACGATGCAGTGCCTGAGTTTACATAACAGTATAGGTACACACTTACGTTGCCAATTCACGCACAGAACCGGCTTCGAATAGTACTGTCTGTACCTGTCTTATTTTTATCCTACAATAATGATTGTTAGGAAACAGATAATATTCAAATTACAAAATTTTGCGGTGTGACCAGCGGAATAACGTTAAAGACGTGTTTCAACACAAACATAAAATATGCTAAACGACCTCTTTAAATGTTAAAAGATGAAAGAGTAAGCCGATTCTAACACGACCCTATTTCAAAACCGACAACTTTTACGTGGTAATTGTATATTCTTTCCGACAAACGTTATCTCTTCGAAAACAGGAATTTTAGAAGGAAACGCTCGCTCTGAATTCCCAAGGGAAGATCGAATAACTCATGATGAGGTCTAGGCGATTCGCAAAAAGTAAAAACAACTAAAAATCGAAATACTCAGCTAGTTTTACAAGCCAATCTCTTCAATGGATGCTTCAATATATCAACAATTAAATAAAAATGTATAAAAGGTACTAACACTAAGTTTTGCTAATGTATGCAGTGTCTGTTTAAAATACAATTAGAATTCAACAACAAAGTGATTAAAAATATTAATACAGTAATAATCTCTGTAATGTGATGGACAGTTTAAGAAATGAACCATTCGTAGAGTGAAACAGGTAAAAAAGGAAAATAAATAAGAATCCAGGCTGTGAAAGACTTTAATTCAAATCAGCCTCGGCGTTTACTTCACTAAATCATTCAGAAAAGTAATCTCCACGTGTCCTTGTCTGAACGTTGCAGACAGTACAGTCATACATCTTGCAGTCTTAGAAAGGACATTAGTTGATTTACTAAAGTGCTTCTTTATCTAGGAGCTAAGACAGCAATAAAGTCAACTCCTAACAAAAACGGAAGAATTTTACGAGAAAAAGGTGATAAAATCTCACCGAAAATTGAATTTTCTAAAGAAAAGGTAGTAGATACCTGGTGTTTTTCTAAATAAACAAACAATGCGAGTTTATTTCGTTCAAAGACGATGAAGAACAATGCCTTATAGCACGTATAGCATGTTCTTTTTATAGTTACAAATATTCACTTACTGAGATGTAATATACTTTTTTATGTTAGTATCCGTATGTCGCCATCTACCGATATTCACTGCCAACTGTAGTATTTCACAATATTAAGCAAGGTCTTACTAGCTGAGGTACTTTTCACATAGAATCAATAATAAACTAAATTGAGAAAAAGTATTCAACTTTTAGTCAGTAACTTATTGAAACTAGCAGACCGAGAGCGCGACTTCAAATCTTATCAGTATGCTATGGGCAATTCGAAGTTGTTTCGTAAGAGCAGGTTGATATAATATGAAGTTATAAGCAGTATATCACCTCCTGTGACATTCACTATCAATTGGTATTTCAATAAAAACCTTAGCAAATGATATTTATTTATCAAACATACAAGGTCTGTTGAAAAAGTATGGCGAATTTTGAATTTCCGCGGGTTGCGTATATTCGATTTTCAATTTTTGTGTGGCGTTATGTTGGTACTCATGTCTCTCACTTATACCGTCAAGTTCGGACATGTTGAATGTTCAATTAATTCTGACAGCTACTTTGCTTACACGTATTTTGACTGGTCTTCGATTTTTGCCTATTCCAAAAAATGGATTAATGAATCTGTATCAAATTTTGTACGAAAACCAAATTAAGTGCGCGGACGCATTCCAAATGTTCATTATGACAAAGCTACCATAGATCGAAACAATATGTATCGGTAGTACAAAATGTTCTCAAAAGACCGAGAAGATATGAACGACGAAAGGCATGCCGGACGCCCGAGCACGTCAGCAACAGACGGAAACATTGATGTAAAGAAAAAAGTATTGGCCAATTGTCGAATCACCGTAAAAAAAGTTGCTGAAGACCTCGATTGGCTCCCGCCATTCGACTTTTACCAATGATTTGGGATGGGTCATTGCGAAATTCGTACCAAAACTGCTCAATTTCGACCACAAACAACATCGCATCAATATTGCTAAGGAGCTATTGGACTCTGTCCGCGATGATCCACATTTGCTCCAAAGGGTCATAACTGGTGACGAATCATGGGTTTATAGTTATGACGTGGAACCAAAGCTCAATCATCCCAATGGAAGCTGCCGCACAAGCCAAGACCGTAAAGGCGCGTCAAGTTAGGTAGAATGTGAAGGTTTTGCATTGAGCTTTCTTCGATTGCAGAGGCGTGATAATGATAATCATGAGTTCTTGACATAGTGTGGAACGGTCAATAAAGAATATTACCTAAAAGTTATGCGCAATTTGCGAGAAGCAATCCATCAGAAACGCCCGGATTTGTGGAAGAACAAAAATTGCTTTTTGCTTTCATTTAAATCAAAAACCTTAAACTTTAGTTTCTATGTAGACTGTGTCCTTAAACTGGGACATACATTAATTAATGCATACTTACAGCAGTTCATATCTTGAACCACCAGAAGGCATACATTTATTTGACAGACTCCAATCGACCAGTTTATATAAAAAAATATTGTAACAAATTTTCTACTATTTATTTAAGGGCTCTTTGTATCATAGTTACCTATTTATTTATACGGTAACACTAACTGAATGTATTTATATCACTCTGTATTGCTTGTAATTCGCACTGTTTATTTATATTGCGGATCAATTGTCAGTATGTCAACTAACTACATCTATTATTATCGAATTCGCTGGAACAGTCTTCATTCTTCTCGAAAATTCGGGAACTGTTATTGTTACGCAGGCAAATATGTGTCACTCAGAGTATGATTTATTACCCTAGACGTCTTTAGTATAAAGATTCCCGACCATGCCTGCTTGCATACTCAAAAGCTGTCGATAAATAAAAAATGTATTGATTACCACGTACCTACCTACACGCTTGTACGTAACAGTATGACGTTAGTTAACAGTAACTATATAATGACTGAACAACACTCTGTCGAAATATCATTCTAATGTATTAAAGACTCTTGCGCAATTTTTCGCATGAATTTACTTCGAACGTATGCTTACCATAACTACTAGGGAAAATTTTAGGAACTGTCACAGCCACGTGTCGGCGAATTTCGAGCAGTTACCGCATGTCACGACTTCGGAATCTATTATACGCGAAAGATAATCTCAGCGGGACTTCAACCCTTAACGACACGCAGAGATGAAAAGAGTTCCTATATACCTGTGTATGTATCTGTTCATGTACGAAATATGTATGTATAAGAGCTCGTATAGAACAGATAGTGACAGAAAGAAGAAGACAGGGAGGGAAAGTGCGAGAGAGGAAGAGACAGAGAGAGAAAGGTCTTTGATAGATGTTCCGATAATGGAAGTAACATTAATCTTGTTCACGCCACGATCTATCTTTTCTAATCAGCAACGCAGTTGGCACCCCTTTTCAAAATAATTATACCGTCGCTTCTGTACAGGACCCACCAAGCACATAATTATTGCGAAATATATCAAGGAACCATCACTGCGTGAGAAAAAGAACGCTCACTGACTGTTTGAAATCCGTCAAATCAAAACCATTATACGATACTTTTTACACGTGTTAAAGGGGTAGTACATCTACTTGAAAAAATAACTACCACAAAAAATCTAAAGTCTAAATCTTCTGCTGTTCCGTAGGGGAAATATTAGAAACCAAACTGCCGGGATCATTAAGTTGGACGTCATACTGACATACTTGTATTCTTGTAGTTCGGTGAGTTTAATGTTGTCGACCTGCAAGTAGCGGCTGAAATTAAAACAAGTATTCCAGGTTTACGTTCATCTTTTACCCTTCCTTACTCCTGTTTCTGCCTCTAATATGTCTCTGACTAGACCTTCATGCCCGAGAAGGTGTCCTACTAACCTATCTCGCCTATTTTTTATTGACTTCCATAAAGCCCTCTGTTCTCCTATTCCTTCTAATACCTCTTCATTTCAAACCTTCTCTATCCATGGTATCCAGATCATTCGCCTGTAACACCACATTTTGAACGCTTCTAACCTTTTCTATTCCACAGCGCCCACCGTCCATATTTCACACCTGTACAGCGCCGCGCTCCAAACATACACCTTTAACAATTTTTTCCGAATTTCTAAATTAATTGTTCGCAAGCATAGAAGTGACACCTTGTTATTAAAGGCAACTCGACCCTGCGCTATCATCTGCTTTATACCTCCACTACTCCTTACGTTCTGACGTATCTGACTTCCTAGATCCCTAAAAGCAGCCACTTCTTTTAACCTTTAGTTTCCTATCTTTATATTCGCTCTTAATCTATCTTTCTTCCCTTGTATACCAGTATTTCTGTTTTTACTTTTATTTATTTTCATACAATTATAAATCTAATCATACTAATCTTTCCCCCGTCTATATCTATCCCTACTGTTGTACTGCCTTTAATGATGTTGACCGCGTCTTCGACGTGCAGATTAAAAAGTAGTGGTGACAGTGTACATCCTTGTCTGACTCCTTTCGTAATATTTACTTCTCTACGTTGCTGCTCCACCTCTACAACTGCCTGTTGCTCTTTATACCAACTAAGTATCACTCTTCTATCTCTGTAACTCATTCCTATATTTTTAAGTATATTTCACATCTTGTCCCATTTAACATAATCAAAAGCATTTTCTAAATCTAGAAACCATATGTACGCGTTTTTTCCTTTTGCTATCGTCTTCTTTATTGTTACCCGTAAAGCTATAATGGCCTCCCGTGTGTTCCTCTGTTTCTTCTAAACCCAAATTGGTCTTCCCCTAATAGGCTTTCCATCCATCACTGAACAATTCTAGTTAAGATAGCCTTCACGACATCTACCTAAATTATTTCTCGCTCGCTATTTATTCTATTTGTACTTCTATTTATCATATCGGCTTGTTCTATTTTTCCATTCTCCATTTCCACAATCCGCTTGTCCATTTTTGCCCAGCATTAGTGGCTGGTGGGAATGAAACACCCAAAAATTATTAAGCTAGGTAGGTCCTACCTAACCATGACAGTTTTCTTTTGTTTTTTTATTACTACTTGGCTAACTCCAACATTCCACCCATTCCGACAAGGGAGAGGGAGCTTTGGCCTCATAGTCCGTTCACGTTTCTTTTGTGATCGTTGTATGTATTTTCTTGTTTTATTGTACATAAGTCGTCCTTTTTCTATTTGTACATTTTGTATAAATATTTTAAATAAACTTTATATATAGTAAATTCTCAAGTGTGCGTAACAATGTTTATAAGCAAATGCTTGAAAGGTGATTCTCCAGGGTGTCACCCTCCTATAGTCAGTAGAGAATACAACATCCTGTCACTTCCAACTATTTCTGCCCATATATCAAATCCAATAAGTTAAGGCCGAGTTGGAAGACGCTAATAAAAATGGATAGGACTTTTCACTTCTTTCACAAACTTTCCACGTGAAGTATGAAACGTTTGGCAGGTCAGGCAAGTAAAAATCATTAATCAGAAGTTTTACTGGCACTTCAGATTTTCTACACAATAACGGACGTGAACATGACGCTGCCACATCAAACCAATTCAGAAAAGTGGCACAATTTACATACAAATGTAGAACTTCAACGTCAACTATTTTTAATGACGATTATGATGTGAGTCACATCGAATTTTAAATCAAAACAAAATGATTAGCGTCCCTCTTGTTCTATATCTAATAGATCAGTAGGAATCTCCTCAATTGCATAAATATGCGCTTAAAATCAAGAGAAACAATTATATCCATTGCTTTACTTAATAATATTAGGTACCTATTAAAGTACACTCTTATGATCTACGAAGGCTGTCAAAGAAGTATTGCGAATTTTGTGTTTTTTCAAAAATTATTTATTTATTCATTAATATCTATTTTGTCCCTTTCAAAGTAATCTCCACCAGATACTATACACCTGTGCCAACGTTTTTCCAATCCTCGAGGCACTATATCATTTTTTGTGATCTTGTTCAGCCCCTCCTTCGATTCCGTCTTTATCTCCTTTCATGGGCCTCTTCAGCTTCTGGAATAAGAAAAAATTATAGGGGGCCAGATCCAGGGTATACGGTGGCTACGGCATTATTAGTGTGTTGGTTTTGATCCAAAATTCGCTCAGAGTATTATCATGGTGCAAAAGACAATTTTTGTTCTTCCACAAATCCGGGCGTTTCTGTCAGCAGCAGCTTCCATTGGGATGATTGAGATTTAGTTTCCACTTGATAACCATAAATCCATGATTCGTTACTAGTTATGACTCTCTGGAGCAAATTTGGGTCAGAGTCTGACAGTTCCTCAGCAATGTTAATCCGATGCTGTTTTTGGTCGAAAATGAACAATTTTGTGGTACGAATTTCGCGACGACCCGTCCATGCCCAAATCATTGGTAAAAATCGAATCGCAGGAGCCAATCGATATGTTTAGATCCTCAGCAATTTCTCTGTGATCAATGATTCGACGATTGACCAATACTACTTTTTTCACTTCATCACTGTTTTCGTCTATTGTTGACGTGTTCGGGCGTCCGACGCGCTCTTCGTCGTTCATATCTTCTCAGCCTTCTGAGAACATTTTATACGACCAATAAACGTTGCTTCGGTCCAAGGTAGCTTCACCATATGTCACAGTAAACATTCGGAATGTGTCCGCGCACTTAATTTTGTTTTTCACACAAAATTTGATACAGATCCTTTGATTCATTTTTTGGAATAGGCAAAACTCGAAGACGAGCCAAAACACGTGCAAGCAAAGTAGCTATCAAAAATTAACTGAACATTCAACGTAACCGAATTTGTCCGTATAAGTGAGAGGCGTGAGTACCAACATAACGCCACAAAAAATCGAAAATCGAATGTACGTAAGCCGCGGAAATTCAAAATTCGCGATACTTTTTGTACAGACCTCGTATAGGTATGTAAACTAGTTGGATGAGCCTAAATTTATGTAGCGTGCAATATTTATTATAGATTCAACTTGGATTCTAGTTTTGAGGAAAATGGCTCATTATAACGATTTATATAAACAAATAATTTTATACAGAAATATAAATCTAATCCAACTTCGAGCATCTTTAATGTCTTTAAAGGGGCTCAATGGAAAATATTCAACATTTAGATTCCGAGTTAATCCTAATTCCTATTATAAATGCAAATGTGAGTTTGTTTGTTATGATCTCATGCCTTAACTACTCTGCCGATTATCATAAAATATTGTATATACAACTTCTGGGGGCACAGAAAAGGGCACCTCTTGTACAGAACAAAAATACTGTTCCTGAGGGATAGAAAGATTTGCAGATGATATAGCAGTATTAGCATCCAGCAAGGAGGACCTAGAGATAGCTTTAAATAAAATGGAAGCGGTACTGACAGATCAGTACTGTATGAAAATAAATAAAAGTAAAACTAAAATACTGATATGCAAGGGAAGAAAAAGTAGGGAAAGAGCGAATATAAAGATAGGAGACGAA
>NW_020442426.1:144700-145634 GCF_000699045.2 Agrilus planipennis
CAATGAAAATTCCATTGCTGAACTCAATGGAAATCCCATTGCGTTCCATTGGAACTTCATCAGCATGCTTTTTTCCATAATCCATATTATTTTGTTGAGAATTTGGTTCTTCAGGTACCTGAAGCAAGGCACGTGCCTGGATGTTTGGCTCTTCATCATTGTGTTTACATTTGTTTTTCACTTGCTTCTGATAAAACTACATCACTTTCACAGATGACTTCGGCCTCCTCTATATTCTGGCATAGTTCAAAATCATCAAACAATGCTTCTAATGTAGGCTTTTTCACTTGTCTAGGGGTTGTTTAATAAAAGGCTCCGGGTAGTTGAATACATATGACTTCGGCCTCCTTTCTATTCTGGCATGGTTCGAAATCATCAAACAATCCTTCTAATATAGGCTTTTTCACTTGTCTAGGGGTTGTTTAATAAAAGGTTTCGGGTAGTTAAATACATATATAATAAACATAATAACAAGAGAAACAGCAAACAACAAAACGAGTAACAAACAGGAACTAAATATACACAACTTATATACAATATTCAATGTATCGCGTCTTCCAAAATACATACGTCTTCGTGTAATCACCATAAATACGTCTTCCGTCTTTTTTGAGCAAAAATGCTCAACGTCTAAATGAAATATACCGTTTTAATCAAACATCTTACCACCTTGCTTGTCTCTCACTCTACTGCCGTGGTGGTCCCTCACGTACCCCCAACATGCACGCATAGGTAAAACTAGATTATTGATTTTCCACCACCTAATTGGCAATATCACTACTCTTGCACCTGGGCAAGCAAAAACTGTATCGAAAAAGGCTAATAGTATATGTGGCCAGGAATTATATTGTAAATGGAAACAATTATTTTTCCATTTATGCCAAATGGTTTTGAATGGAATTTACAAATTTTCCATTGATTCCCATTGAACTTC
>NW_020442426.1:147974-166341 GCF_000699045.2 Agrilus planipennis
TCTTTCACAGTCTCTCAGTTATTGCCTAGGTGTTTTTATGGATCTCTCACAGTCTCTGTATGAGAGACTCGAACGATAAAATTGTTAATTCAGAGATTCGAGTCTCTCACAGAGAGACTGAATGAATAAAACTGAAAAATTGAGAGACTTGAGTCTTACGTAGAAAGACTGGGATCTCTGAATTATGTTGAACTTAGAAAATTTTAAACATGTCTATCGAGACACCACTTATGAGAGATTCGAGTCTCTCGTTCAGAGACTGGATACGAAATGAGTATATTTCTATGATCGACCCGAGTCTCTCGTTTAGAGACGCTAAACAGTTTTTTGACAGTCTTTCTCAGCGACACCAGATAGACTCCATGAGAGACGGAGACTCGAGTCTCGCTTTTAGAGACTCTGAGAGACTGAACATTTTTATCTCGGGTACTTAAGTTAAATTTTTTGAACTTCAATTAGAAACAAGTTTTGAAAATTTTACTTATACTGTGTGTCCAACCAGTCTTAGGACTAACGACCTTATAATGATGATGATGATGACAGTATAAAATCTGCAGGGTGTCTCACGGTGACCACCCATTAGAATATTTCGAAAACTACTTCGATTTCAATTTTGAAATTTTGGACAATAGCGTTATTGGGTATGCTCTCCTCAATTAAAATAACGACACCTATGTAGCACTTCCGGTTATACCGGACGTTGACATCAACTTTGTTATTTTAAATGTAACACCCTGTACAGTATGACAGTTTTGAACTCTACTTATTATACTTTCCTACTTCTAAAATTTACTGTTTTCCAGATATTAACTTTTTTTTAAAAAGTAGCACCAAGAAGTAGATGGCAAAAATCATTCCTACTTTACAGTAAGAAAGCTGGAGCAACATTACTCTCAGGAAAGAAAGCTAGAAACTTTCCGTCCATACTTTAAAGGTGGGTTAGTTACATACAGGGTGTTGGATATTTAATAACGAATTTGATTAACTTCAAACAATCATAAGTTCATGTTTTCAACTTTCGCTAGCCTTATACATAATTTTATTGTTTTCGAATGGTAATAGGGTTCCCGAAACTCATCTTCTTTATTTTTCAGATTATTTACTAATGTGTTTACTGAATTGTTGTCTCTCAAACACCCATACTAACAGTTTAGTCATTAAATATTTTGATTCTCAATGTCAATTATCGAATTATTATTATTTTTTATGAAGAATTTCCAATGTATTAAATACAATTTGTTCCAGTTATTTATCAATATTAGAAGAGCTGTAGAGATGTCTCGTGTGACTAAAGACGATATGTTGATATCAGGCAATCACGCGATGCGATACCAGAACTTTAAATAACAACTATACTAGAAATTGTCAAATGTATCTATAGCGTT
Organism: Agrilus planipennis; assembly: GCF_000699045.2. NCBI lineage: Eukaryota > Metazoa > Arthropoda > Insecta > Coleoptera > Buprestidae > Agrilus > Agrilus planipennis. The sequence goes on from NW_020442426.1 coordinate 149,360, forward strand.
GAATGTATATGATATGGGTACGTGTTTACCATCTGGCAACGAGTAGCGCCAATTTTATTAACAATTTCTAGAGAATTCTGTATTAGGCAGAAACTATTTGGTAAATTTATAATCCTCATCTATATTGTAGCGAGCACGAGCGTGTTTGTGTGTGCAGTCGGGCACACGTGTGCGTGGACCACTTATCGATTCGCCGACTAGCCGCGAGCGCCTTTCTTCATGTGCGTCGTATTTGTAAACGTGTGTATCGTACCTGCTTTCTGGGAAAGCAGTTGAAAAGTTCAAAGAAAAACTAAACGATCCGGATGTTTCTAGAGGGTTCAAGAAAGGAAACAAAAGAGTAATTAAAGGAAGAGAAGATCGCCGAGAGGAGTAGAAATAAATTGACCGTTGCAGAAGTGAATCGAGAAATAAATTGACAGTGATAGCAGTGAAATAAATAGCGCAGTGAATAGTGATATATCAACAGTAGTGTTTTTAAGTTGTTTAATAATTAGTGTAAATAAATAGTTTTTGTCGTTATCAGTCTTAGAAGTAAATTTTGTTAAACCCACGAACATTACAATATTATTATCGTGTAAATCAGGGGCTATATATTTATAGACAACAAACATTTTGACCTACTTAATAGTCAAGGAAATTCTAAAAGGAATTCGGTAATTAGGTACTAATGAGATTTCCTCAAATATCTCAATAAACAATCCTTTTTACCTTGAGCGGCATATTTTTACAACGCTTTCATTTAATTAGCAGATGAACGAACCTATTCATAGAAAATATTTATAAACAATACGACATTCCAAGGATTTAAGAAGCCGAGGTTACTACGACTGTACATTAATCGATTGGATTTTTCAGGAAGACACGTCCTTGTACTCATGTGTAAACAATCTACACACCCTACGTTTTTGATCAACATATTAAGTCATCTACTATTGCTTCGGTCATACCCTTTGCGGTTAAAGTCCAAATCAGTGCTGTAAGTGGTTATGTAAAATATTCACCGCCTGAAATGGATGAGTGTCGTATGTAATTAATTTTCAAATACTGTATATAACATATATTTAAATAATACAAAGATTATATTTAATTAGTCCATTGATAAAAGCTTTCCCGGAAACGAGTGATGAGCTTTTTCAGAAATACTTCCATCTTTGATGCTAGATATGGACGAAACGTTAGGAAGCGACCACCTTTAAACCCAAGTCAGGGCAGAATCACTTCAATTAGTCCATTGTTAGCAGAACACGATGTTAGAAGTTGTCTTCAGTGAATTTTCTTGTAAGGGTACCTCAAAAAATTGAGTGGGACGAACTTCAAGAACCCGCGCGATATTAATGCCTCGCATTTAGCCCAAAAACCATAATTGCATTTTTTAAATTGTTTTCTGTACCTACTTTCTCACATCACATGCAATCAACATTCACCAGCATCTTCAAAAATGCTGAATCATCACACCATTTGTTTGTCTCACACCAGAATCGTTTTTATATTTTTACACAATTCCTAAATTCTATACTATTCTCCAGAAGCACTGTCCGAAATGAAAAAACAAAACACCTGTACATTTCTGTAGTTGGAAATATGCATGGCATCTTCGGAATCCAATGTGATTATTGCTGCTTTCAAGTTAGAGATTACTTTCAATATGTGGCTCAAAAACTTTGCGAAAACGCTAGACAAAAACTAAGACTATCTTTATACTAATAAGACCAACACCAAACGAACAAGACCAAGACTAAAACCAAGACGGAATATGTAAGACCAAAACCAAATACGCAAGACTAAACGAAAAATTCTAATAAATACTACCGCACGATTTTACTTGGCGAGTACTAAGTACCTACCTAACTAACAACTAATATATAAAATTACCGGTAGATGTCTAGATGATGGCCCCCACCCCCGAAGGGGGTGGGTGGGATCGAAAGAGGAGGTCTCCCCCACCACTGTACCATAAAATGTTCGTGGCGGTCTCGGCCATAAGTTTTTATGTGGGTTAGATGGGAGTAGGGGGGATTGAAAGAGGGTGGTCACCTGAGTAAAACCCCATAAAAAATTTGCGGCGGTCTTACCCTTATAAAAAGTTATGGGGGTTGAAAATTGATTATTTTGACAATTTTCATGCACTATAATTCAAATAAAATTCAATAAAAAAATTATTTTCAAGCGGGTGGAGGTGGGGGATCGAAAGAGGGTGGTCACTTGAACAAAACCCGATAACCTAACCTAACCTACCCTATTGATAAAGATATTTAAATAATGTTTTATATAACTTTCTCAATATTTTTATGTATTTTTCATTAGTTTTACCTTTGAATATTGTTTAACAATGACTATATAAATATTTACATGCCTAGAAATGTATAAAAATTGGCATATTTATTAACTTTGAACCCCCAGAACTTTTTATTGGGGTGAGACCGTCACCAACTTTTTATAGTACAGTGGTGGGGGAGACCTCCTCTTTCGATCCCCCCATCATCTAAACCTTTACCAAATTACTTGATTAAGTACTGTACTAATTACAAAAGCAAAAACATTATCTTTACATTATCTGCGACTTACTGGCTGGAGAAAGGAAAAAAACAAAACGTGAACCATCATATATGTAGACTAGCTACCTAGCTTTTCATCACATTACACTGAAAATGAGTTAAAACCTATTGCAATAATTAATTTTCCGAAGTTCTCACACCGACAACCACGAACAACCGATTAATATTCGACACGCGATGTCAGATTGCTGCGTCCTGTCCCCACCTAATTAGTGGTTAGTTGCTCTAGTTTTAGTAACTTAAACATCAGGTGTTGCAGTTGCACTTTGAACGCGCTTGTTTCAAATTTAATGGACGTTGAACAATATGAGGAAGTTTCTATCCAATTTATTACAGCTCTATATCGCATATAATGTAGTGTAATATCTATGCCACAGATTAAATTTTAACATCTCTATTTGTTTTGCTGTTTACAAGGATAAGCGGGCTCTTAAAGCCACTTGAAGCAATTTATTAATCGGACTATTGTTATTTCTAAATACAAATAGTAAAATAGATATGAATATAGTTATTGTAAATTTCTGTCCGTAAAATATTTTTACTATCAATCTACAGCTACAGATGTACCAAATAGTTTGTTAAAAGTATTTAAACACAAAATGCTTTTTTGATTTCCTACTTCAAATGTATAAATAAATAAAAATAAGATAAAAATACTAGTATGCAAGGGAAGAATAAGTAGGGAAGGAGGGAATATAAAGATAGGAGACGAAAGATTAGAAGAAGTAATTGATTTTCGATATCAAGCGAATGAGATACAGTGGATAGAGAAAATCAAAAATGAGCAGTTATTTTTGAAAAAAATAGGAGAACAAAGAGCGTTATGACAGTTAATAAGAAATAGGCGAGATAGGTAGGTAGGATTAAAGGGCTAGTTAGAAACATATTCGAAGCAGAAATAGGAGTTAAGAGGAGTAGAGGTAGACCTAGATTAGATTACTGTTCACAAATAGTTAAGAATGATGTGGGATGTTCTAGTTTTAAGGAAATGCGAAGATTAGCTCAGGATAGGAAGGAGTGGAGGTGCGTGTCCAAGCAGTTTTAAGTAGACGATTTACCTTTATTTACGATGATTTAACAAATTTAAATTTAATCGAATTTAAAGAATTAAATAAAGGCTTCAATTTTCTATTTTAATAGGATCATATTATTGGTAGGTACTTGTATTCCTTTCACATCGAAATAATAAAAAGTTTATCTAAAGGAAATTACTGAAAACATAATATGCACTTGCATAAGGTTTAAGGGAAATTCAAAGGACAATGTTTGTCTTATTTTAGAATCGGAAGAAAATTCGAAATTACAACGGAAAATTGAATAGTGAATTAAGATTGAGTTAGATGCACTTTGATGAGAGAACAAAGCTACAAAGCCGATGTTTTATGTTTATCTGGTGGAGTTATTGATTTAGATGGTTATAGGTAATCTGTTCACAATCGGAAAGTAAACATGTAATCAAATCTAATAGAAGAAGAGAATTACAAATGTCTTCTACATACCTATTATTGTCGAACATATAGGAGTAGTTGCTTCTAAAGACATTTTGATCATTTATCAAAAGAAGAGGATAATCATTTTTAGAAGTAATAACTAGAGATAGGTATAGCTGGGACGTGCAAAATTGCCATAGTCCACAATAAAACCGTCTCATTTACTTTATTCCTTTAACTTACTAACTAGACTAGACCGGTTGCTGACAGAACGCCTACTTTTACTCACGACAGACCTTATAGGGAATATTGTAAACATAGAAAAAGATGTCAGGTAGGAATTGCAACGGACACTAGTAAAGAATAAGGAATACCACTGTAGTCCCAAGTGGAAACAAGATCAAAGAAACTATACATCTACTCCGAGGCTCTTCCTGAAAATACGAGGGTGGATTGATAAGTTTCCGGCCTAACCAAGAGATGACGCCACTAGGCCTACCTTGAGGTGACATTCTATAGTACCATCCTTGGATAGCTTGTAGCTATAGTTTCAGCCCGATCTCCTTGCTAGTGTAGGTTTGACAGCACGCTGAACAAGACGCCTCTGTGGTTTTCGTAAAAATGGAAAAGCAGGAAAATCGTGCTGTCATCAAATACTTTTATTTGAAGGGGTTAACGCCGAAGGAAATTAAAAAAGAGATGGACTCAACACTGGGGACATCCTCCCCGTCATATTCAACCGTTAAGCAGTGGGTTTCCGAGTTTAAAAAGGGTCGTGTGAGCACCTCTGATGGGCCTCGCTCAGGACGCCCCGTTGAGGTCACAACTCCAGATATGATCGAAAAAATTCATCAAATAGTGCTGGGAGACCGCAGATTGAAAGTGCGTGAGATAGCTGAGACCTGTAAGATGTCATATGAACGTGTGCAACATATTTTGCACCAACATTTGCATATGGAAAAGCTCTGTGCAAGATGGGTGCCGCGTTTGCTAACAGTCGACCAAAAATTGATTCGAAAAAACATTTCTACCGCAAATTTGTCATTGTATAAGCGTAATCCAAGCGAATTTTTGCGTCGATTCGTAACCGTTGACGAAACGTGGGTCCACCACTACACTCCTGAAACCAAAGAACAGTCTAAACAGTGGATTGGACCAGGGGAACCAACTCCAAAGAAGGCAAAAACAATTTTTTCGGCGAACAAGGTTATGGCTACTGTTTTTTGGGATGCAAGAGGTATTATATACATTGATTACCTTGCAAAGGGTAATACTATCACTGGTCAATACTACGCAGACTTATTGCAACGTTTGAGCCACGAGGTGAAAATTAAACGACCTCATCTGGCGAAGAAAAAAATCTTGTTTCATCACGATAACGCACCAGCGCACACGTCAATCGTTGCGACGGCTAAAATCAACGATCTAAAGTTTGAATTGATGCCGCACCCTCCTTACTCTCCAGACCTAGCCCCGAGTGACTATTTTCTGTTCCCTAATCTCAAAAAATGGCTTGGCGGTAAGAGATTTGCGGACAATGAAGAAGTAATCGAAGCTGTAAATGGTTATTTTGAGGAGCTTGACGAATCAGTCTATAGAGATGGCATTAATAGACTGGAACACCGCTATGAGAAATGTATCAGCCTTGGAGGAGATTATGTTGAGAAATAAAAAAAAAAAATTTTTAAAAACCTTGTTTTTCTTGGTCAGGCCGGAAACTTATCAATCCACCCTCGTACTTCTGATTTTTTTTAACAAAACAAACTTGATGGCAAAAACAGAAATGTTATGATCAAGACAATTGAGACCAATACCACCATTATCTTCGCTTTTATTTCCGCATTTAAACTTGCTGCTAGTCTTGCCTGAATACCCTTGATTTTAATCTTGTTGATAGAGCTTTTGGTACAAAAGTTTTACTATTTACACTCTAAAACAATGCAGTTAAAAATAAAGCAAATTAATATAACACTTCAAAATAAACCATTACTAATTATTGGGCCACAACTTGATGTATATGTGTCTAAAGGAGCATGATTAATTTTGCGAAAAAAAACATACTTAGGACTGATTTAAATAGAACAAAATACCACCACCACTTTCATCAGAAATACGTCCACGGAGCATCTGCTTGAGCTTCGAACAGACATTCTCGAATAGTAGAAGAATTTGAGCCCAAATCCTCTTAATGTGAGACAGGACCGTACCCAGCGATATGCCAGGACAAGCTGAGCTTGTCTTGGAAAATTTTAAGCCTGAACTAACCAAATATTCCTAAAAATCCCATCCGTCTATAGATTTTTTTCAACAAGAAGGACTGACCCTGTACAACACTAGAAAAATGCTTTCTGATGAGAGGAAGAGGTATACTTCGCTTACTTTCAGTTTGACCGGCGCAAGGTAGAAAAGAATAGCACTAGGCCAGAAAAGGAAGGAGACAACTCTCGGTCAAACTCTTAGCCGGTGAGGAGCGTATAATCCGTACAATACTGCACGGAAAAATTGACCATTCTATTCACTAAAATTGCATTGCTTAAATGTGCTGTTATTGGTACCATTTACTACTGAAAATATCAACGAAACGTTTATTTATATTTGAAGACATGTTAAAGGCTTTAACGCTTGTTTTCGACTCGCACTACTATTCATGATTGAACAAAACTTTTGACAGGTACTGTATGAAAAAGTATGTTTAATGAGCAAGAGTCGAGAGTATAATGAGCCTTTTTCCCTACCTACGATTTTGCCAGCGTGCATCCAAGACATTGGAAGGGGCACATCGCTACAGAAAGTAAATGAAGTATAAAGTCGGAACGCATGTTGGTGAAATATCGAATAGTTCAAAAGACAAACACGTAATCTAAGTATACCAAAACCTAACCTAACCTGACCTAATTTCAGACTGTAAAAAATCTTTCAAATTGAAATGCATGCATGTAGGTATTTACCCCTATAAATGTGTCACATCTACAGTCGTTATTGCGCTGCCTCTTGAAATAATGTTCATTAATTAATAAGTAACTATGTAGAAGATTTAGCTGTTCTCACGATTGGTAAAATATAAATGGAATGTCTTATTCTTTCAACATCACAATATAAAATTAATGTGGATTTTATGCCAGAAAAGTAGGTTAATAGAGCGGATTATTTTTCCTTAATATTATCTTAGACAGAATACTTGATTATGTTTATCAAAGAACATCTACATTCTTAGTCTTAAATTACATAGAAATTGTGTTACGGGAATTTCGCTGACAGCATGTATAAATGGTATTCCTAATTCCTAGCTTCTCCAAAAGCCTTCTACTTTAATGATAGCTTTAATATTAAATAACGAAAATTCCAGAATGATTTAGTTTGTTTTCCATAGGTGTGAATTAATTATAAAACCAATGAGCATTAATTAATAATAAATAATAAGTAGATTTTAACAAAATTTTTAAAAGTTTACCTCCTTTTCATTAATGGTTGAGTTAATAGATAAATATAAAAGAAACTATCTCAAAATTATAATTTTAAGCAAAGGACAAGTCCAAGCGCTACATCGCCAAATGTTAATAGCCCAAAAGGCACTAAATAAATGCATCGGGAAAACTCAGTCACTAATTCATGATTAACCACAGAACTCAAAGTTCTCTACAAAAATTCTTGCTCAAAAGTTGGGAATGTATCAACATCCACACAGAATCCAAGCGACGAAGGGGACTTGCGAGACTGTAGTTCATGTCAAAGCAATGAATCGAAAGCCTTTTGAAAATGACAACCAAGAGGACAAGATGTTTATCTCAGATCGAATGCAATAGAAGGTGTTATTTCGGAACAACAAGCTCATAGTGTCTGCAAAATAGTTTGTGAAGAAGTCCGAATCACTCTATTTTCAATCCAGGATTCTAATATTTGATCCCAGAAACCTCTTAACGCTAGTGATCAGCAAAATTCACGCAGTATTGCCAAAATCTAAGACCAAGATCAATACTTTATTTATACTAGTACGACCAAGACTAATACTAAAACCAAAACCGAATCAACAAGATCAAGACTAAAATCAATACCGAATATGGATGAACAAGACTTAATACGCAAAGCCAACCGAAAAATTGTTACTTCAGGTAGATTTATGAACTATTTGAAGTAACTTTAATATACGTACATTCTTTTCTTCAATCTCAATGTTCAGTTCTCAAATTGCTACTAGTGTACCTACAACCTATGACCATAAGCAAAAAACCGTTTTTAATTTATTATTTTATATATTATAAATTTTTTTTTTTTAATCTTGTAATTAACTTGACTTGTAAAATTGTAAGTACTTATTGTCAATTTAGATAAGAAGAAAGTCTGTTATCCTTAAATATATTTATATTTATGTAATTTAATAATCCTTAGTGCTGAGGAAGATCAAAACTATTGAGTGAAAGGAACGCCACCAAAATCGAACAAACAAATTCGAAGTGGTCAGCGCGTCGCAGACTGTTTCGACAGAACACAGATCAAATTTTACCTGCTGTCTTAACAACACGTTTTATAAAATACCACAAATGGCGCGGTAAACGCCATCTGTAGTATAATGCTACATTTAGTGGAATTCATTATGCTCAACAAGATCCATTTAAATAGATGGATATCTATTTGCTGAACTACCGCGCCATTTGTGGTATTTTATAAAACCTGCTGTTAAGACAGCAGGTAAAATTTGGCCTGTGTTCTGTCGACTGTCTGCGACGCGCTGATGAGATCCAAAAAGATCGAAATCGCGATCCGCGCCTGACAGTTTCGACAGAACACTGTTCGTAAACTAATCTGTTCAATCAGTTCGTATGTATCATTTTCGGTCAAATCCGTTTTCTTTATTTGTTATTACAGCTGCTGGTGTTCATTCCACAATTAATTCCGTTAAGGCTTAAGCGCTAACAGAACGATACTCCAGGCTACATCGGCGGGAATTTCCATATACAAAGTCTGAGTTTCATCTTTCGTCTGTTTTTCGGTTTTGTCGTCCTCTTTGTCCCGTCCATCTCTTTCCCACTAACGGTAGGCATAGATGCATCTTCTCTCTTCATCTACATCTTCTGGCATTATTCAGTGACAATTATTCCAATCCCAAGATTGGATGCTAAAGTAGCTTAGTAGGTATGGCTCGCCACTAAAATCTATACGGTTTCGCCCCGACCTCGAAATAATTAATTCCGTCAGAACTGTATACATTTCCCTTCTAAATGCGAAAATGATAGCCTGCAACGTTAATGAAACCCTGTACCTGTTTTCAAGGATTACGTGGAGATGTGACCCTGTGAATATGTGTATTGGCTAAATTGCATCAGTCCTGCTTCGTGTTAATTATATCTAATTATATTAAATATTATATCACAATAGACACAAGTACCCATGAATTACTTAACTAAATAGTTAGAGCTAGTATTACTTGCATATATAGGGTGCTTGATTTTCTAAGCTATCAATTTAATAAACCTTCATTGGTGTTATTTTGATTTAATTTTTTTGAAAATTTTATTGCAGAGGCATAGCGAACAAAAGAGGTATTAAAATTATTCTGAAAGCATTATTGTGTCGTTACCATATATGACATTAAGAATGAAATGTTAGTGAGTTATAAACTCAGTGGGACAAATTCAACGAAAGATAACCTAAAAAAGTAAAAGACACACAAAGTATTAAGGTGTGTCCCGAAATATAACCCAGCATACTGACCAGTGCTGATGACGTAATGAATCGACGCCATACTGTTGATTCGTTCCGAAATATACTGGCCAGTGCATTGATGTCAAATTGACGTCATATTGACAATAGTGTTTGTGCTCGTTTACAATAATTTTGTTCTAAAAGTTATTAAAGTTTCTTACAATAAAAAAATCCTCAAAGTCTGATGCACACACGCCCATTTGATATACTACTGCATCACATTTGTCTCACCAGTACAATATGGTGGCACACCAGTACAATATGGCGTCGATTTATGACGTTATCAGCACTGGCCAGTATGTTGGGTTATATTTCGGAACACACCCTTAATAAACTGTTGCTGTAAAGTGTGATTCAATCCAATGGCGGATTAACACATTTGCCGCTAGTTGACTATTCAAATTTTACCGCCCATTGTGACCTATGTATTTCGATACCCTACATCCTACACGAACAAAAGAAGGTGGAAGAAAATATTTTAGAATTAAAAGACTAAAAATATATATATTTTTTATTGGAGTTTTTAAAAATAATACGAACAATATTCCTGTTAAATTATCTGCTTGATGATCACAATAAAATCAATTAAGTTATAAAAGATTTACATGACATGACCTTTTTGCGCTATTTTATAACCGCAAAATCGTCAATTATATCGTCGTATGAAATGCTGTTCATTAAGACATTGTTTTATTAGTTACTAATGGCGGTCAATGTTAATATGCAACATCAACTTGAAATCACTTTTCGATTTTAGAACCACTACAAATGTCCTCAAATTAATGAGAAAAATATTTTTGTTGCGGTTGTCACCCCCCGCCGGGAATCGAACCCGGGACCTTTGGCTTTACGCACCAATGCTCTGACCAACTAAGCTACGAGAGTTGACTAAAATCGAAAAGTGATTTCAAGTTGATGTTGCATATTAACGTTGACCACTATTAGTAATTAATAAAACAATTTCTTAAGTTTCATATATCTAGTATATACTTATAATTGCCTTAATAATAAAAATCGACGGATCGTTAACCTAGTAAGCCAGGTTTGTCGTGGTTGCTGTTGTCATCTCTCGTAGTTTAGTTGATCAGAGCATTGGTGCGTATAGCCAAAGGTCCCGGGTACGATTCCCGGCGGGGGGTGACAACAGCAACAAAAATATTTTCCTCATTAATTTAAGGAAATTTGTAGTGGTTCTAAAATCCAAAAGTGATTTCAAGTTGATGTTACATGTTGTTCATTAGTTTTGACTTTATGCACAAAAGTGGTAAGGCATTTAGCTTTTCTTGACATAATGTAGATCGTAGACAGTTTTTCACCCGCTTTAAGCAAGAAAACCTTCTCTCACCCGAACAATTTGTCGTTAATGCACACAGAGCCATCCGAACTGCTATATCCAAGTTTGGAAAAAAATATTCTCCAAATTCTGATTTCGCAGACACGATGTTAGACTTTTTAATGATCCAGAGTCTAGTTTTATCAAAATTCTTTCAGAAGAGGACTTTTTGGGGAAAATTTGCCGTGCCCTTAAATCCGCCGCCCTAAACTCCACCCTACTTAGCCTGCTGGTAAATCCGTCACTGATTCAATCTGTAGTAACCAGTCCCTTCAACTGCCTGTAACTTTAAGCCGATCGATGTGCAGTTTAATAATTAAAGTAACTCAGCAATACAACATTAGTTATTGGTGTAGATCAGTATGTCATTGTAGAAAACTTGTTGTTAGAATGATGTGATATGGTACTTATGTATTTACGGGCCTAAACTATATGCCGACTATAGAAGACGAAAAATCTTTCATTTCATAGAAGACTCGCCTTCCCAAAAAAATAACCCGAAAAGTTAGCTCACTTAAAAAGTGACAGTGTGGCAAAACATTAAAGGGACAGTTACTGCAACATTTGCGATTACTGCAAGCCTTATCCGAAGCTAAATTTGAGCCAATTCACGCGCAGGGTCGGCTTCTAATTGTAAATTTCATATAAGAACGTTTGTCCATTAATCAGGCTGCTGTACTCACCATACGATTCCTTATAGCATCTAGTTGATATTCCAAAGCTTTGCACTTTTTTCAGAAACACCCTGTATTCAACTTTCTCATAACTACCTAGTTCACGACATGATTTGTTGCGCTTTTATCGCATTCATCGTTTCCGTCTCTAAACGCTTTAACTTTTATTCTGCCGCAATAAAATGCCACTGAATACTCCTTTGTACCGTAAATTTTATATCCTCTGAAATGTAACACGTTTCAGATAAGGAAATTGTTTCTATTCCACTTTTTGCATACTTAGTTTTTGTTTTCCCAAAACGACGGTGAAATGATTACGACCAGGTTATGAGTTTAACTATCAATTGCAATATCAGTCTAAACTTATAATAAAAATTCTTCTGCAATATTGAGTATCTTTCATTTTATTGGAATTTACAATATTACAAAAAGTCTCTTTATTCTGTTTAACCAACACCATTATGCCAGACAGAGAAGAAGATATGAAAAAGGCTAAACTCCTTCTGAGATAAATTTTATTGTTTAGAATTTTATAAACGTTGAGAAATAGTTGTCAGAAAAGAAATTTGGGTGCTAAAAACTGTCAAATTATTCCAAAATTTTACTGCTTTCGTAAGTATTTGATCTCCTAATACACATGTAGGAACTATCAGAGTTGAGAAGGAAAAATTACTTTAACATTAATTTTTTTTTATTATTGGATGGACCCGAATCAGAACAGCATCAGTAAACTATTGGGTGTTTTATTCCAACCAGCTAATGCTATTGGGCGAACAGTCCCTACAGTGGACCTAAAGTAATAGTAGAAAAAAATACAATGTGTAATTATACACCACGCTACTGAAGCGAAACTTCTTCAAACACACAAACATACCGGGATAGGGGTTAAGGAATTGGTTTAATGCTATTATTTGTACACTATGAATTTAAATTTTACACTATACATGCCGGAGTTGCCTGTAGCGAACGTTGCATTGAAGCGGGCTCACGGCTCAAGCGATCCCCACTACGAACTCGACTACGTGGCCGAGTAGTGGGGGACGTCCGTTGCATAATTCCATTACAAAGCAACTCGCACGAAACGAACTTAGCCTACCGTGCGTAAAGAAATTTCACTTCAAGAATTTCTCAAAGGGGTCACACGGTGACAGTATAGTCAATTTATTATTCGAGCTGCGCAACTACCCTATACAATGAATAACGTCGCCCTGTTGGCGGTAAGCAAGCTAACGCTTCGTGACGGATTGGAGGCGCCATCTATGAATACTAGTTACATGCGAGTGTGATTTTGAGCGACAACAATCATTTTAAATTGAATTCTTTTACACAAGCCCTATTAGCCGACAAATCTTATTACCCGCACTTACCTTACTCATCTGAAAAATTATTGAATTCTTGAACGGCAAAAAATAAAGTATAGTGAAACTTCAAGAAAATACTAAAAAGTATGCTTTATAAAAACGCATTGAAGGATTTCCCTTACAAATTCTGACTTTTTTCATCAAAAGAAATCACATATGTACGCACATATATATATGTAAGACTTTGCAGCAACCATTATTCATGTTAAAAATAACGCCACAACGTTTTGCAGTCTGGTTCCGAGTCCGTTGCTTTTTCCTCAAATCCTAAAAAAGCAAAGGATTTCATAAATATTCGTGTTCTCAACTCAGGTGTGTAACATCAGAAGTTCGGAGAACTGCTGTCGAGAGTGAAAAATTGATACCCATGTCAACCATTACACACTGCAAACAAATGGAAAACATAAAGATCTGTACTTGACCGATACTTATTCGCCTGGCTCTATATAATCTAACAATGGGTTTTGATAAACTTCTTTGTAATAAGTACTTATTTATTTTCTCTGAAATGAGTTTGAATTTAACTCTTTATAAAATCGAAAAAGCTGATTGTAATCCGCTTACAAGTAATCCTTGCTGAATGGAAGTCAATATAAAACTTCTACACAGGTTTGTGCGGAAATTGCAACCTTTTAGATAGATTTTTCTTCTTTATTTCATTTTCAGAAAAAAAGAGTTCTTCTACAGCAGTTTCAAAAACAAGAAAAATGCCTTAAAAATTTATAAAAAGAACCTAAGAAAGTACATTTGGGTTTCCAAATATATCTACCTATTAGTTTCAAGTCCTTTTCTTTTTCGCGGCGCCCACTGTCCATGTTTCGCACCCGTACAACGCCGTGCTCCAAACATACACCTTTAACAATCTCTTTCTAAATTTCTAAATTAATCGTAAAACATATCGAAAGAAAATTAGTTTGTTTCTATATTTCAGCCATGTGCTATCCACACATTGGAACAAAGAACACTTATTCCGAGGACATTCTTGTCGATCCTTTTTTTCAAGCAGCGGTAAAGTTTCCTTTTTTATATTTAGTGTTAAATTCTAGTAAAGCACACTGAGACTTACTAAAAATGTTTCCAAGAATAATAAATAATACATAATATGATAAATTAAAAATGTTTTTCTGTCTTAAGATGCTCATAGGTTGTACACTAGTGGCAAATTGAGAACCGAACATTGGGATTTTCTATTATATCCAATCAGCAATTGGTGGCATCTTTTATTGAAAATACGACATTCTATAAAACAATTCGTCCAAATGCGTTCTGTTACCTATTCATATAAATACTAAATAAAGTGTAAAACAAAACATACAATAAATTCTAATAAATGTAATTTAAAGCTTAAAGTAAGGCTTTGTTCAAATGTTCGGTTAGTTTAGAACAGCTTTCATAGAAGTATGTGATATTTTGAGATAGACGTGGTTAAAAAAATATATTCCTCATTTTCACCAAATTATGCTTTTCGTCTTTATGACATCATCATCATCATAAGGTCGTCAGTCCTAAGACTGGTTGGACACGCACCCCCACTCCTTCACACCCTGAGGTAATCTTGGCATTTCCCTAAAACTAGAACAACCCACATCCTTAACTATTTCCGAACAGTAATCTAATCTAGGTCTACCTCTACCCCTCTTAACTCCCGTTTCTGCCTCTAATATGTCTCTGACTAGACCTTCATGCCTGAGAAGGTGTCCGACCAACCTATCTCGCCAATTTCTTATTGACTTTCTTAGAGTCTTCTGTTCTCCTATTCTTTCTAATACCTCTTCATTTCTAAATTATATCCACGGTATCCTGATCATTCGTTTATAACACCACATTCCGAACGCTTCTAATCTTTTAATTTCTACAGCGCACACCGATATTTCAGAGCCGCGCTCCAAACATACACTTTTAACAATCTCTTCCGAATTTCTAAATTAATTGTTCGCAAGCATAGAAGTGATTTCTTGTTATTGAAGGCGACTCAACCCTGCGCTCTGCTTTATATCCCTACTACTCCTCCCGTCCTGACTTATCTGACTTCCTAGATACCTAAAATCAGTCACTTTTTCCAATTTTTCGTTTCCTATCTTTATATTCGCTCTTTCTCTACTTTTTCTTCCTTTGCATACTAGTATTTTGGTTTTACTTTTATTTATTTTCGTACAGTATTGTTTTGTCAGTACCGCTTCCATTTTATTTAAAGCTATCTCTAGGTCCTCGTTGTTAGATGCTAATACTGCTATAGATATATTCTGCAAATCTAAGCATATGAATCTTTTGCCCCTCTATATCTATCTGTACTGTACTTTAATGATGTTGATCGCGTCTTCGACGTATAGATTAAAAAGTAGGGATGACAGTATGCATCCCTGTTTGACTCTCTTCCTAATATTTACTTCTCTACGTTGCAGCCCCATCTCTACAACTGCCTGTTGCTCTCTATGTAAACTAAGTATCACTCTTCTATTTTTGTAACTCATTCCTACATTTTTAAATATATTTAACATCTTGTTCCATCCAACATTGTCAAAAGCTTTTTCTAAATTTACAAACCCTATGTACGCACTCTTTCTTTTTTCTATCGTTTTCTTAATTATTACCCGTAAAGCTAGAATGACCTTATGACATGAAAACAAAAAATACTAACAGTGAAATGTACAATTTCTATGGTGAAGTTTTTACCTCACCTGTATGGTAATGGTACAGTACTCGTCAGCCGCACATTAGCCGTATCAGTAACCAAAGCGGTAGCAACGTTCGGAATTTAATATATTCGGAAGTTAGTGAAAGATAAGTGTGAGGCACCGTTTGCAAACTCCTCGAACTGCAATGAAACCCAGGGGAAATAATTGAGCTAAGACGTGCATGTTCTTTGCATCGATTGACCTATTTCATAACATACATATCCGTCGTCGGCATAATAACACAGAAAAGTTTTTCTTTTTCGTTTGAACCTAGGCAGAAATCGCGTTGATACGGCTCGTTAGGGAATTAGAGCTGCAGGAATAATTTCTCAGACTCAGACCATTATTTTTCGAATGAATTTTTGATGAGCAAATAATGTTTCAACCTGTCAAATTAAAATAGATGTCTAGAAATACGAGACACAAAAGTAGTAAATGTAATCCAATTCCCAAATAGAAAATACGGAAAATTCTGTTTAGGTAAACATAAAATTAAATAAATTTTATTAAAAATACATACAATTTAGACATCTTTTAGAAGTGAGTTAGTTTAATACTGAAAATCATTTCTAAATTTTTTTTTACCCACTACACACTACCTAAAATGAATCAGGCAAAAATTGTAGCTGTTGTTACACCGCCGTCTAGAATCGAACCTCTCCTAGTTGAGTGGTCAGAACATTGCTGCGTAAAGCCAAAGGTCCCGGGTTCGATTCCCGGCGGGGGTGTGACAACAGCAACAATTTTTCCCTCATTAATTTGAGGTAGTGTGTAGTGGGTAAAAAATTCAGAGATGAATTTTCAGAATAAAATTTTATTCATTGAATAATATTCAAAATATTATCAAGTGTATACATAAATCAATAAATATCCAATTTAACTTATTTCATCAGAAATAGAGAGTTAATTACTACAAAAATCAGTACTCCGTGCCCAATTTGTTTTTGGGACATTCTATTACAAACCGGACAGATTTGGACGAAAATTGACCGACACATTTTCGATTTGACTGAAATTGGATTGACGCGTTCTAAAACAAAGAGATAGGTACGTGTTCGAGAAATTTTTTTTGAAGACTCTTTTTCAACACCTCCGACTCTATTTGAGCTATAGAAACTTCATTTCTTGCCTCGTATCTCGTATCGTTTTTGTTTGTCGTATATGCAATTATTATATTTTTTCGTTAACATCTTATAATTCATTATAAGAAATTCAAAAAATAATAATAAAAAAATATTATTTTAACGTTAT
>NW_020442426.1:167474-177506 GCF_000699045.2 Agrilus planipennis
ATTATTTTAACGTTATATTTTATTAATTTTTTATTAAATTTATATAAAGTCTCATTTACTAACAAGTAATAGGTACTAATGTCCATACGAGGCACCGAAATAAGGCGTGCAATTGACTCTGCGTGCCTGTATAATGTGCCGCGCTGGATAAATTAATTTTTTTTTTCATTAGTAATAATAATTTTTATATCAACTAGTTCTTCCCCCCTATCAGCCACTGTGAGCTCGAAACTGTTAGAACCATTGCTTGGAGTGGTCGAAATTCACTTTTGTGAACTATACTATGACGTAGTGTCGGCCATCATTCTTTTCTAATTGTTGCTGTCGTCGGCCATTATTCTTTTTCAATTGTTGTCGCATTGTCACTGATGTCGACCATTACGGTTTTTTAATAGATTTATAGTAATCAATGATTAAAATTTAAAGGAATTGTTTGTAAATAGGTTTGCAACACATCGTACACTTGAGAATAAGAAATTGCTGATACTAACTACGTAATACTACTTCGCCCTGTGCTAACAGCACTCATAATTTCTTTTACATATAATAATAAATAGGTGTTTTTTAGTTTACGGTAAAGGGTAGGTCCTCAGCAGGCCACAGTTGCGAACCTAAATGATAACAATGATCGTATTAAACCTCGAAGAAACAATTTTGGCTTCGTTTCCAGGAACAAGAATGACTTAGGGGAATCACAAAATTCGCTATTTTTTTTTAAAGATGAAAATGTACATCGTAATAAGAGGAAAACAAACCACAATATTAATAAGGCAACGCAACAGTATGATACTTNAATATAAAAATTCTCGAACCCGTCAATAAAATTACAGCCAAATTGAAAATATACTCGGTTTGCAAAATACAGTTTCATTCACAAAATTTAAATTATTATTACTACAAAACCCTAGAGAACTTTCACTATAAGGTAAAGCAATAAAAACATTTTCTGTGTGGTACTTTTAACTTTATTACTTTAAGACAAAGGAATAAATTAGTACCTATCTACTAAATAGTTCTGAGACCAGTTGAACCGTAGCACAAATAATTGCGTATTCTATCATGGTTAATCCTCCTAAACGTTCTGGATTTCCTTCATTGTTACAACACGTTGAAAAAATAAATTGATGGCAATGTTGTTTACCCTTTTGCCTGACGAAAAGTCAGCACAAAATCTAGCCGCGCTGTGTTCTAACATTTTTATTTTATGAAGATTATAGTCAATCAAGTTGATACCTTCATGCCTCATGAACATTTTTTAATTTGGGTTTACAATTTTGTTATTAAAATTATTTTTTTAGCATTAGAATGCAAAAAAAGCTTCTAGTTCAAATACAGCAGTAGTTATGAATTTTTGAAAATTAGTCTTCAAGTCAAAAATCACCAAATTCTCAAATTTTCGGTTACATCTATTTCCCAAAATATTGAAAAAAAACCCGTAAATAAAATTTCCGGTAAATCGATGGTTTGTAAAAAGCGTCCCACATAATAGGTTGAAGGTACCCACAATATGCACTGTTATTTCTATGCACACCCGAGATAAAAATGTTCAGTCTCTCAGTCTCTGAAAGCGGTACTCGAGTCTCCGTCTCTCAACAAGTCTCTCTGGTGTCGCTGAGAGAGACTGTCAAAAAAACCGTTTAGCATCTCTGAACGAGAGACTCGGGACGCTCATAGAGAGATCCCCTTTTCGTATCCAGTCTCTGAACGAGAGACTCGAATCTCTCAATAAGTGGTGTCTCGATAGACATGGTTAAAATTTTCAACATATTTCAAAGATCCCAGTCTTTCTACGAGAGACTCGAGTCTCTCAATTTGTCAGTTTTATTCATTCAGTCTCCCTGTGAGAGACTCGAATCTCTGAATTAACAATTTTATCGTTCGAGTCTCCCATACAGAAATTGTGAGAGATCCATAAAAAAAACCTAGGCAAAATAACTGAGAGACTGTGAAAGACTGTGAGAGACGCTCTCCGAGACCCTGAAAGACTCTGAGACCTAGATTAGATTTCTGTTCGCAAATAGTTAAGGACGTGGGTTGTTGTAGTTTTAGGGAAATGCGAAGTTTAGCTCAGGATATTAGGAAAGAGGAGGTACGTGTTAAACCAGTCTTAGGACTGACGACCTTATGATGATGATGATGATGTTTTACTTCTTTCAAGTACCTTGTACTATTTTATTCCCTGAAAGGTCAATTTATATTTTGAAAGAAGGATAAGTTCTCGAGTTTTCATAACCCTCATATCTATAGACACTTTTCTTTAAGAGTCATTACAAGCTATTAAGGCAATTATTGTGTCGTTAAATAGAAGAATTTGTGCTTAGAAGATATAAAAAAACGTACCTACCTAAGTATTAGAGAGAGATACTGAAAATGATTGTTTAGGGCAGGTATAACAAACCAAAATGTAGTGGTTGCTTAATGGCACTTAATAAATCACCCTAATAAGAGTGACATTAGTTGACTATCTTAATTTTTCTGGATCAAGCAGTTCCTAAATAAATCAAAATATTTCTGTTTGTTTAACATCTAAAAATAATCGGGCTTCGTACTTTTCTTAAGAACGTCCTAAACTAACCGAAGCGCAGATTCTAACTCTACTGTGTGGCTGGAATTTATTTAAAAAGTTTAAGCTTTTTTTTTTAATAAAACAAAAACGAAAAGTGCATTCAAAAAAGCGCTTCGTACTTGTGTAGATAATAATAAGAACTTTGATTTGAAACTTCGACCATTCCTCTAACTTGTATACATCAAGAGTAATCTATTTAATAAGATTTAAAAAATCTCATTTGTCTAGAAACGACTGACATGGGGCCTTAAGACAGCAGAGAGACTGAGTCTGTATTTTATCAAAACTGTCTACGGCACACCGGGGAGATTCAATGACAGTTTCAACAGAATTCTGACCACCATGAACTTCTTGCTCTGTCTACGGCGCACTGGGGAGATTCAATGACAGTTTCAACAGAATTCTGACCACCATGAACTTCTTGCTCTGTCTACGGCGCACTGGGGAGATTCAATGACAGTTTCAACAGAATTCTGACCACCATGAACTTCTTGCTCTGGTTGCGTGCCTACACGTAGAACCACGTACGCCGTGAATTCAGTTTGGCAAGTCGATATCCATATGAACTTTGTTAAAAAATTTTAAATTCCATAAAATGTTGCAAGAAATTTGGACTTTAGACTTTCTACCAGACGCTGCCACCTAAAATTCATCTTTTCCATGTTGGAGTCGCAATAATTATATTTCGATACTGTGTCCCGAATGATAGCATAAATTCTAGAGCAGTAAAAACTTTATACCGTCTCCTTTTTTATTTTTTGAATCAAACGAGGATTGTTGTTAATAAAGTACTTTCATTTATTAATCGATTGAACGTTGTTTGAATGAATTTTTCAATTTCGGTGGTAGGTAAAGTAAAATTAAAAAAAAAAACGAATGTTCCTTAAAAACGAACTGATAAATGATCCAACTGAAAAAGTGCCAAACTTTAACAAACTTCGAATGCTTTTGATGTAAATTAAACCGCATACAACAAAAGCGGTGTTAAAATATAGATCTTTTTCCCTGACCTACTTTGATTACAAAAGAAAAATATAATCTTTCAAATTAATACAAAGGTAGGTAGGTACTCACACGAGTTTCGTAGAAAATATCTAATGATACTTTTAATAGCGCAATACAATACGTCGATCATTACAACTGATAGCCGTAATGAATGAGTAACTGCTATAGGTACATACATTAATATACTTCGTTTACTTTCTGTAGCGATGTGACCTTCAGTTTGACCGGCGCAAAGTAGAAAAGAACAGCACTAGGTCAGAAAAGGAAGGAGATAACTCTCGGTCAAACTCTTAACCGGTGAGGGGCGTAGAATCCGTACAGTACTGCACGGAAAAATTGACCATTTTATCCACTACAATTGCATTGCTCAAATGTGCTGTTATTGGTACCAATTACTACTGAAAATATCAACGAGATGTTTATTAATATTTGAAGACATATTAAAGGCTTTAACGCTTGTTTTCGACTCGCACTACTATTAGTGATTGAACAAATTTTTTGGGAGGTACTGTATGAAAAATTATGTTTAATGAACAAGAGTCGGGAGTAGAATGAGCTTTTTTCTCCCTACCTACGATTTTGCCAGCGCGCATCCAAGACAGTGGAAGGGCACATCGTTAGAGAAAGTAAATGAAGTATACTATACATGCACGACTAAGGCGCCAATTGATAGTCATTTAATGGCCTACGGTCCAGGGTTATAAATTATACGCGGTAACACACACGAAGACTTTATGTACCAATGAGAAAATCTTACGAGAAATGTCCGGAATGTTCGGTAACGATTACAGAAAAATGTAACTAGTATCCTAAGAAAGTGAGTCTATCTGTTAATGTCAGGCGATATAAATTCGTAGCATAACATAGGTGATATGAACACACAGTAAAATAACCCGAGTAGAAATTTCATAGGGATCAGGTTTACTAGGGCGTATTTTATTAGGACACTTAAATGTGGTTCTAATCCAGTACTAATATAAAAATACTTACTAGGCTGTGCTTGATCAGGTCCTGATTTGAATTGGCTGATTCAAGCCCTACTATGGAATTCTCTATTTTAGCCTATCTGCCCTGATGTGGTATGCCTGACTTTACCCTAATAGGCTGTGTCCGATCAGGTTCAGATCTGATTTGCCTGAATCAAATCGTATTACATAATTTCCTATTTTATTCAAAATTTATTATCGTAGTAAATGCCTGTTACAATCTGCATTATCAACAGGGTGAATTTATAAATGTCTCATGTTAGAAATACTTCAAAAGTAGGTTAAAAAATGATAAACGTGACTTCTAAATCTCTTTTTTCTTTATAAACATATGTATGTATCCCGAAATTATTATTATTACGAAATGTTGCCAATTTCTTTTTATTGCCTTTTCTGAAAATCTCTATAAAAAGTCCCTATTTTTAAGAAGGTTTTTATTACCTGTTAATAAGAAAGAAGAATTTTGAACATAATTAACATAAAATCACATAAACATCACCTACTCATGGAGATAATGTATGATCAAAAACTAGCTGTAGGTATTGCAGAAAAACATCAATAAAGTATCCATTTTCACAGTTGAACAAATTCTTGATACGTTATGTAATTATTAAGTAGAAATCATAAAAATACATGAAATTATTCCTATTTAGATATTCTATTTGTTTTCCTTAATTCATACCTCCACTGAAGAGAACACTTTAATGATTTATTAGTTTATTAGTCAATTAACAAGCTACTTAAGGATTTGTCGCAAACCACAATGAGTAATACTGGCATACAAATTAGAAATATATATCTAAATAAAAAAGTAAAATCAAGAAGAGAACGTTAACAAAATACGGAAACTTTTGACTGAAGACACTCGAAAACCAGTTATCCATTATCTTCAGTAAAAGTTGAACTTACCCGCAAGGATCCCATACTAAAATTCCCAATCCCGGACATTCGCTGGCTCCTACTTCTTCACAATCCCTCCTGTCACAAACACAAGCTGGTACAGATGCACTCGAGCAAAAAACAGGAACACATAACGCAAACACCAAAAGAATTTTCATCGTTATCTCCTTGCGAAATAACATCCGTTTTAAACACCGAAAAATTCACATGTTTTCTGAAAAGTCTTTTCAACTTTTTATCCTCGCACGAATTACGTACAGTGCATACGTAAAACTTGATCTTATGACGTATACGGATTACGTTTTATGAATAATACGTAATAAATTAGTTAGTTCCTCGGGTCACTTCTTGAGAACGCACGCATTTCAAGTTCCGTAATCAGTTGGCGAGTTTGTATCGGACGATTTTTGCGCAGGACAATTCGGTTTCGAACCTGTTACGGGGTAGAAGTTTGAATGAGAGCTACCCTTTGCTTGTGGTCTTATAATGTAAGCTCTACGCGGTGCATGAGCGCTCGCAAACGCATGCGTCCCCGTCCGTCGCATACTTGATATTAATAAAGGATTTGCGATTAATTATGATGTATTTATTATTTTCCATTATAATTATGTACCTATAGTACTTACACCATCATCATCGTAAGATCGACAGTCCTAAGACTGGCTGGTCACGCACCTGCACCTTCTCAGGGCAAGAGAACTGTAAAACAATCAAAGTTCTAAGTCAACGCAAGCGAAAGATATAGCCGTAGATGTCGCATATTAACGATAAACAAGACCAAGACTGTCCCAGCCTTAGTATTGGTCTTGGTTTTGCCTATTTGATCTTGTTCTTGGGTTTGGTCTTCCTCATTTAATCAGATAGTTACGTTTCTTTAAATAATTCTTCTAACCACAAACTTTTCCATTTACCAACACAATAACTATCTCAAATAATGAAATTTTCTGTCACACATGCGGGCTTGTCATTACATTTAAAGAAAATAGTATCGATAGCTGTGAGAGTTATGAAAACTCGAGAACATACCCTTCCTACAATACATAAATTGACCCTTCCTCTAACGCATAAATGGACGTTATAGTAAACAAAATAGTACAAAGTACTTGAAAGACGTAAAAACTATCGAAAAACAAAAAAAATGGTTTGTCTCTATATTTCACTCATGTGTTATCCAGACATAAGCATTGGGGGATTTGCCCTAAGGCCCAGTAGACCCGGGCCTAGGGCGGCCAGATATTAAGGGCGGCAAATATTGCCAAAAAAGTTACTGATGATAACAATATTAACAAGAAATAGCTCAATTGCAAAGTATCTTAATATTTGAAAGGTTCGCGTACCGTATGATTATAATCTTCCTAAATCACTATTTTTGCGTATCAAAATACAAATAAGTCAATACATCCCTGAAACCTCGGAAAATATTATAAACTAGCTTTATAAGCTAGCTTTTAGTTAAACAATTTTCTGAATCAATTAAAAGTGGGAATAAAATAAATTCATGAATTATGTATCTAGTCTATAATGATGGGTGCTGAGAAAGGGGTGGCACATGACCTGGGGCCTAGAGCGGCTAGGACTGCAAATCCGCCACTGGACATAAGACCAAAGAACACCATCATTATAAGGTTGTTAGTCCTAAAAGACTGGTTGTACATGCATCTCCACTCTTTCCTATCCTGAGCTAATCTTCGCATTTCCCTAAAACTAGAGCATTCCACATCCTTAACTGAACAGTCAACTAAACTAGGTCTATCTGTACTCCATTCAACTCTTGCCCTGAGAAGATGTCCTACCTACCGATCTACCTCGTCCATTTCTTAAAGTTTCTATCCTTTTCTTTTCTTCCATGCTTCGCACCCGTAAATTAACAATTCGCTAGTGTAGATGTGACTTCTTTTTTGTTGAAGGCGACTCGACTCTACGCTGTCCTCAGTTATCTTATATCTCTACCGCTCCTTCCATCCTGAGTTATATGGCTTTCTAGACATCGACAATCGTCTCCTATTTTATATTCGCTCTTTTCCCACATTTTCTTCCTCTGCATACCAGTACTTTTGTTTTAATTTTATTTATTTTCATACAATACTGTTTTATCAATACCGCTTCCATTTTATTTAATGTAATCTGTAACTCCGCCTTACTAGACGCTTATCTACTTATGGATTATTCATTATTATCTTTCGACATAAAAACTCATTTTATTCATGCAATTGAGAGCTTCTAAGAATGAAGTAGGTGCTTGTCTTATTAATAAAAGATGGCTGTAAACCATAAGGCTATTTCTGGTACATCTATTCAAGATATCTGGAAATCCTCGTACAGAATCCGTTTTTGTCTTGTGGCTATGAGAGTTGAACTTCGACATTTCCTGAGCTACATTAGATCTGTTATTTTATATGTATGTATATAAAAATGAACTAGAGACAAATAACAGACTCTTCTTTAGGATGAATAAAAGATCAGTAATTTCAATCGTACCTTTTTTAATTAATTTCGCCGAAGTATGATCGAAATATCCAATTTCATTTTTTTTTTCTTATCTAGTTTTAGGGAAATGCGAGGTTTAGCTCAGGATAGGAAAGAGTGGAGGTACGTGTCCAACCAGTCTTAGGACTGATGACCTTATGATGATGATGATCTAGTTTAACACATATTAGTTATCACGTGTGATTGAAATTAATTACTAATACGTACATAAAACTTACTAACAATAAAATTTGAATTTGCTTTCTGTAAATTAAAATAGCAAAGGTGTCCTTTAAATTTAATTTTAAAGAATCCTTCTGTTTAACCTACCCAAATTAACATTTAGAACATTTCAATTTCTAGAAACGAACTAAGTCTTTACTTTGTCATTTATGTAGACCAGCGAATCAACGATAAAATGGGTAAGTAAAATTGTATAGGGTTTCAAGTCCCAATATTTTATCTTCCCAGAGAAGATTTCCGATTCCTATACATATTGATGATCGCTGACTAGAGACATGAATTTGTATACGAAACATAGACGATTTACAACTTTAGTTCCCTGTACGAACCGATGATCCAGCTTAATAACAGTTGTTAGATGATCCGAAGCAACCAAATAAAAGCATTTTTTTGGTTAATACCAAGTGTTGTCATGGTCGTGGCTCATGTTCTTCTTTTGCTTAGTAAAACATATAGACCTAAACAAACTTTACGATTAATTTTCTGTCATAAGTATGTATTACAATTTATAGTTAACTTTGTAGCAAAACTAAGAAAATTTGTATATAGTTTGCAGTAAATTGCAGACCCTACATCATTAGATGAATTTATGCCTCCATTTACAAATATATACTATATAGGAAACGGAAATTTAAGTTCAAGGGATTATCCTGAAATTATCCAAACAATACGGTCCCAGGTTTCACAAATAGTCCCGAAATTTGTGTATAGTCAAGTTATGAAAACAATATAATCAGTCGACCCTACGAAGATCTAAACTCCGTAAATACCCAAAAGAATTATAAAATTTAATTTAGTCATAATTATCTGCATAATTTTGTTATTTTTATGAATATTATCATTCGTTTTCTTCTTTTTCATTCAGAAAAATTTTTAGTTTGCAAAGAACCTTTTTTTCAAGGGGGCGGCCAAAAATGATAAAAATTCAAAAGATCTAATGATGATTAAATAAACGAAACATCACATATAAAACATTAGTTTATCAGTTTTGACAGGCACCCTGGAAACAAAAACCATTAATTTGAAACTTAACGGTCAAGACATTGAAGATTAACACTGATACTGTTTCCAATGAAAAATTACTGTGAAGAAACATTATTTCGATTTCAGAACCATTGTCCGGATTTTCCGGACTGGTACCAAGGCTTGAGGTTTTATACCATAGTTCCAAATATCTTACCGATTGCAGGATTTGGAAAACACAGTAATAGGGTATTTCATTTTTAAATATTAATGTGAAAATTCATCTTCAATTTTTTACCCACTATAAACTACATCAGGTCAATAGGGTGAAAATTTATTGCTGTTGTCACACCCTACCCTCGCCGGGAATCGAACCCGGGACCTTTGGCTTTACGTACAACAACAGCAACAACAACAAACCGTACTTATTAGGTAATAGATCTGTCGAACTAATTATATTAGTAATAGATATATGAAACGCGTTGACATTTAATAGTGGTTAAAATCAAATATTAATGTGGAAATTCATTTTCAATTGTTTGCTCACTATAAATTACCTCACGTCAATTAGTGGTCAGAGTATTCGTGCGTTAAGCCAAAGGTCCCGAGTTCGATTCCCGGCGAGGGTGTGACAACAGCAACAAATTTTCTCTCATTAACCTAAGGTAGTTTATTGGGATCCGTCAAATGGGAGGAGCCTAAAAACATGGCGCCGATTAGGGAAAATTTATCGTAGTTCCTATAATGTACCGTGCAATTTCCAAGTTTTTAAATTACGATAAAATGATAAGTATTGACACAATATGTGATTGGGCTGACACAAAGCCTCGGAAAGGAAATTTCGTTGAAGGTGAGCGTGTTTTTAATGCCAATCACATTATAAAATTCGGAAATAACAAATCC
>NW_020442426.1:178445-188087 GCF_000699045.2 Agrilus planipennis
AGGCTTTGTGTCAGCCCAATCACATATTGTGTCAATACTTATCATTTTATCGTAATTTAAAAACTTGGAAATTGCACGGTACACTATAGGAACCACGATAAATTTTCCCTAATCGGCGCCATGTTTTTAGGCTCCTCCCATTTGACGGATCCCAATAGTATTTCATTTTTACTAAATGTGAGTGTATTTACTTTCAAAAAACAGTCTTGCTTTGAGTCAGCTGCATTTTTCTTAACTAAATTATTTCTTATCAATTGGTGGAACAATGGCACCTTGCTCGTGGAATTATCTTAATCTTTGAATTTGTGTTGACCATTAACAACGAGATAGAATCAAGCAGTTCGCTAGATGAAAAGAGGAATTAAATGCATTTAAGTTGGTGCTGCTACGAGCTGAGCATCGCAAGCTCTACAATGATGTGAAAGGATCGTACGTGGCTAAGGATACAAGTGGCATTCATTAATTTTACGGTCTCAACAACTTAAAATTAAATCACGTCAGGTGGGGTGAAGGCCCTCGATTAAGATATTTGTTCGTGAAGGGAAAGCTAAAGGAAATAGAAACCATTTGTCAATGTCTTAATGCTGCAAAGCGCCACGGCGGATGGTAAAGAAACTGTGTGATTTAACTTGCGCGAAGACGAAGAATTACTGATTAGTTTAGATAAAAGGATTCTTAGTGAATCCTTATCCGGAAAATAAGTATTTGTCTTTTTTGTTTTCGTGTAACATTTGAGCTTGTTGATTCAATTTCGCAACATGCAAAGCAGCGATCAATTTTTCTTTTCTTTGAATAATAATTCCCTTTCGGGACACATGAATATTGACATTAACCACCATACAAAACACATAAATTACACATGGTGTAACAGATAAAAGTGCCGAGCTTTGGAGTAAACTAGACGCAATAAACTATCGCGCGGTGTTCAGCAGTGTGGTATAGCGGAATTTTTTTTTTAAGAAAATCACATTAATTTACAATCCAAAGTCGGTCCTGTGCGTGAATCGACAATTCTGAATAGCGTTTTGCGAGTACAATAAAAACATCTGCAACGAGATGCATAGAGAATGTAAACGTTACCGATTATCGAACATAAACAGTTTAGTGTTACACATATTTAGAGTAAACAAATTAAATAAGTACATTACAGGCAGTACTATGTAAATGTACGGACATAAAAAAAGAAAAAACATGTTAGTTAGGTTAGGTTACAATACAATGCAGTTTAGCGCATCACGAGTGCGATAAAAACCTCTGCAACTACATGGATGGAGAATGTAAACATTGCAGATTATCGAAAGTCTAAGATAAACATAAACACTTTAGTATTACACAGTATGTTTAGACTAAATAAATTGAATTAGTGCATTACAGGCAGCACTATCTAAATGTACGGACATGCAAGTTAGTTAGGTTAGGTTAGGTTAGGTTAGGTTAGGTTAGGTTACGATACAATGCAGTATAGCGTATCACGAGTGCAATTTTTGGCGGTTTTCTTGTCTTTTCCTTTTGTCTTTGTTTTTTATTCCTTTCTTCCAACGTTCAATCGTATTCCCTCTCTTCTTATCGTGTCTTCCATTTCCTGATATTCAATTCCGCTCTCTATTAGTAGTTCACATTTCGCCGTTCCAAGTTTTATGTTTTTCCAATCTTCTTTTTTCCATTCTTTTATGCATTATCTTAATAGTTTATTCTTCAAGTTTCTTTCTTTTTCTTCGAATCTCCAGTTTTTATTCTTATTATTTCAATTTTTCCTTTTTCTCTTACCATATNTACGTACGTACGTACATACACACATCATCAAAAAAATTGGCTAGCATGCTACTAATATGTTAAAACGTGGAAATATAATGAAAATTCCGATTTCACTTTTCGACCCAATTACAATAACTTCCTAATGGGAAGTTAAAAATTTTTTAAAACCTTGTTTTTCTTGGTCAGGCCGGAAACTTATCAATCCACCCTCGTATAAAGGAATAAAACTGAAAATATTGGCTAAAATCCGTATGTTTCCCTGTAAATCTGCCCATTATTCTAATTACAAAAGTTAGCACCATGTGATGAATTGATATTTGATAGATTCCAATAATACTTAATCTATCACACGCAAAACCTTCATGTTATATGGCAAATTCCCGACTAGAAATTCCTGTTCGGTGTTTTTAAGGCCCTTATTAGGTCAACCTAGTTCCTTACTCGTTCCGAATGAGGCAACCGAAGAAGAAAAATAACGCACTTTCCTGTTCGTAACTAACTAACTAATTAACTAGAAGTGCGATATAGGGACCTAATCCAGGCCGAATTAAGACCTTAATTAGCCCGATTAGAAAATTATTTAAATTTTAAACAATACAATGTTTGAACCCTATAACTCCGTTAAAAGTTGTCCAAATGCATTATTTTCTGCATCAAAATTTGCAGCTGCCTAAACGGAACTAATTCGTATTTTACTTTTTTTTTGTATCTATTAACGGTTGTGAGGTGCATTTAATTGTTTAAAAACAAACAATTAAATAAAAATACAATTTTTTTTTTTCTCTGAAAATATAGTTTAACTGATTAAGATAAGTTACGAATAGATTAAATTATCAATTTTAAAAATTTTTAATAATTATTTTGGATCTTTTAAAAATATCCGCGAATTTTGAGGCCCCTTTGCCATTAAGCGCGCAGAACTTTTGTTCTGTGAGAGATATGAAAAAAGTCATCAATACTTTTTTTTTGCAAAATGGCATTGTGAAAAACTTTTATTGAAACTGTTTTTCCATATCTTTCATATTTCACGAAATATCCGAAATCGCAATTGTTTTTGAGGGTTTTACCCCCCTCCTATGCAGGGCAATTAATTTTTATTTAAGTATTCGTGTTTCCCACTAAATTTCCGATAAAATGACCCGTATTTCAATCATTCTCTCCATATAAGGTACCCTTCAGCCGTTTCTCTCATTTGACTGGACTAAGCAGGCGGATAAATTCGACGAGATTGTAGTGCAAAGCTGACCAGTATGGTGGAAGGCTTCGTTTTGTATAGTTGAAGAGAAACAGATGAGAGGAACGAAATGATTACAGAAAATAAATGAAAGATTATTTATGAAATATTTCTGCTTAAGCATTTATCTAAAGAAACAATTTAAATTTTCCCTTCACTATTTTATTTATGTCTACTAAATATTAGATCGATGTCATATAGATAATTAGAAAGTATGAACAATAAAACGGCTTCATGTGAAATTTCGTGTCGGACGTAGGTACGTTTATTTTTAGTTCAGTAATTTTTCGTTATCTTTCTCTACCACAACTCCACAAGTAGTTCTTAATACCGGAAGCGTGTTCACAAGCCGGAAATTTAAAAAAATCCGGACACTGCAACGTATCGGCTCTCGAGGTAATAATAGCACCCCTTGATATACTAAAATCGATAGTTAAACATTTGGAAGCAAGCCATAAAACATTCTTTCTAACTAGCTCATAAACGATGATAATGACTAAATAGAATCTAGACAACTTTTCGTATTTGTTGTCGTTTATTTTATGAAGCGATTTGGCGTCACCTTTATAAAAATGTAATAAGTAAAGAGGGTTTTAGTTTTGCAGTATTTTTGAGACCTAATATACCAAGAATATATTCGGGCTTGATGGTTGTGGTCTACATTCTTCAGTGAGAACATCGATGGAATTGTTTATCCAACCTATTTGACATCCTCAGGGAACATGGCAAAAACGTAAAGTCCTTCGTTGCGATTGTACCTATTATATTAAGACACCTGATCCACCATTGAAGAAGAGTATTTGTAGTTTCCAGTCAGATGAACTAGTAGTCTTTGAAGCAAATCGAAGATGTAACAAGCGAACTCACTACCACAAAAACACCATGATTTTAGGTACAGTTTTACTATCTGCATCGAACCTGTCGAATAAATACTAGACTGCGGTCAGCTTAGAACTATTTTTAGAGTTTTGTACCTCAAAAGAAAGAAAGAAACCCTTAATGCTTACAAGATCACTTCATTGTACGTTTATCTATCTGTCGGTCAAAACCCAGTTTTGTCTCAGGAAAGTGTGAGGTTATCAAGTCGAAATTAAAATCAAATACTCAAATATGAAACCACTTGGAGCAGTAAAAAAAACACTTCTAAGTTGATGCAATCGAATGATATAGCCGTTTATGCCACATACTAATGATGACTGTCCCAGACTTGGTATGGTATTGGTCTTGGTCTTACCCATTCGGTCTTGGTCTTGGTCTTGGCCTTGCTGATATAGTCTCAGTCTTACTTTTGTTCTTCCCTGTTAAGTCTTAGTCTTGCTCATTTAATCTAATAGTTACGTTTCTTTAAATAATTCTTCTAACCACAAACCATTCCATTTACCGACACAATAACTGTCTCAAATACTGAAATTTTCTGTAATATATTCGAGCTTGTCATGACTTTTAAAGAAAATAGTGTCGACAGTTGTAAGAACCATGAAAACTCGAGAATATACATTTTTTCCAATATATAAATTGACCCTTAATCTAACGCATAAATTGACCTTTTAGTAAACAGCCAGTAATGTTGGTGGGCGGGCAGTCCCTCCGGACTACACCGGAAGGTGGGGCAGAAGGCCCTCTTCAGCCTGCTTTCAGGAATCGTGGGAATGGGTGGGTAGTGATTCGGGTGAGAAAAATGAGACGGACGAAATGAAGACAGAAGAGAATGAAAGATTATCTGTGGAGTATTACTGTCTCAGCAGCAGCAAGTGATCCAAGCAAACCATAGAAAAACATGGACCAAGGCAGACGGACCCGAAATCGAACCGACGTCCTCCCGAATGCTATGCAATGTTCTAGACCTCTAGGCCATGCCGCTCGGTCATTTAGTAAACAAAATAGCACAAGGTACTTGAAACAAGTAAAAACTATCGAAAAAAAAAATAGTTTGTCTCTATATTTCACTCATGTGTAATCCAGACATAGGAACAGAGAACACTTCCTCATCACAAGGTCGTCAGTCCTAAGACTGGTTCGACACGCACCTCCACTTCTTCCTATCCTGAGCTAATCTTCGGATTTCCCTAAAACTAGAACTTCCCGGATTCGTAACTATTTTCGAACAGTAATCTACCTCTACTCCTCTTAACTCCTGTTTCTGCCTCTACTAAGTCGTTGACTAGACCTTGATGCCTGAGAAGGTATCCTACTAATCTATCTTCCCTATTTTTTATTGACTTCTATTTAGTCCTCTGTTCTGCTATTCTTAATAATACCTATCTTTTCTTTTCCGCCGCGTCCATCGTCCATGTTTCGCATCCGTACAGCGCCGCGCTCTAAACATAGATCTTTAATAAATTCTGAATATTTAAAAGGAAGTTTATTTAATCCCCAAAATCATCGATGAGGTGTTTTCTTCCGGGCTTTCTGGCCGTGGTCCGTGGAATTTTACTTTTCTAAATGTTTCGCCGTTCTTTGCTGATGGCATCTTCAGTAGTGATTGGGCAGATGCTGAGTTGTAACTGATGTTACGAGAAACGTTTGGGAAAGTAAAATTCCACGGACCACGGTCAAAAAGCCCGGAAAACCTATCATGAAACTTTAATTATTCGTATTATGTATGTATGTGATTTTAAAATATGAGTATAACTAAGATAGACTCAACAAATATTGCAAGAAATTTATTTTACGAATAAAACGCATTAAATTTAACGGTATTTGCGATTGTTTCGAAAGAGAATGGTTTCAAATGAATTCATTGCATTATTATCCTCACATCTTCCTGTCAGATAGATAAACGAGGACATTTTCATACTCTTTTGAGTAAAGAACCGTTACCGTCAAGAAAGAAAATCAGGCTTCCTTTCCCGATACGCGAAGGAAAGATCTTGATATATATTTCAGCTTGGAAGTAAATTGATTTAGACGGTACCCTGAAGAACTTCAATATCAAATATCCTTTCTCAGTTTCTCGGGGAAACATTACATTAAACTTTTTAGAGAATGGAAATAATGCGACGATGTAACGTACGATGGGTAATGATATTGTTCTTGTGTAGCAGCTTATACAGGGTGTTCCACCTAAGGCGATTTCGTCCGTAACTCTTTTATTATACATTTAATAAAAAACGTTTTTATAAAATTAGTGTGGAATCATAAGGTGCATATACAGAGAATATTTTCATACAGGGTGTTGCATTTCTTATGGACGCGGTAACGGGTGGGTGGGCACGAAAGAGGAGGTCTCCCCCACCACTGTACCATAAAAAGTTCGTGGCGGTCTCACCCCATAAAAAATTATGGGGGTTAGATGATGGCCCCCCACCCCCAAAGGGGGAATCGGAAGAGGGTGGTCACCGGAATAAAACCTCATAAAAATTTTGCGACGGTCTCACCCCCATAAAAAGTTATGGGGGTTGAAAGTTGATTATTTTGACAATTTTCATACACAATAATTCAAATAAAATTCAATAAAATAATTATTTTCAAGCGGGTGGAAGTGGGGGATCGAAAGAGGGTGGTCACTTGAACAAAACCCGATAACCTAANTTTTCGACTCGCACTACTATTCATGATTGAACAAAACTTTTGGCAGGTACTGTATGAAAAAGTATGTTTAATGAACAAGAATCGAGAGTATAATGAGCTGTCTCCTCTCTACCTACGATTTTGCCAACACGCATCCAAGACATTGGAAGGGGCACATCGCTAGAGAAAGTAAATGAAGTATAATTAGCCGTTTCTAAATTTCTAACAGTAAACATTTGCTGCTTATGGAACCAAAGCTAAAAACGTGGCATCCGATTTGAAAATTCCATGAACTACTTTTATATGAGCAGCTTACTGGAAATTTACGTTTGATAGAATTATACAGTTTTTTTAAAGAACCCAAACATTTGTAAAACTCCCACAAATGCACTGCAAACTCAATCGCACTACGCATTCTAACAATCAATTTACGTGTTTTTTGTCGACGTTTTCCACTTGGAACAATTTATTTTTCCTTTTAAACTATTCGGTCATAATAATCTCGCTCGATATTGATGTGCAGGGTTTATTGTATCATATTCACGTTATACGGTAATACGTATGTTTTAATTGCACGTCACAACGAATGTAATCGTTTCGAAATTCATCTCTGTTAAAAATGATTTTGTGCGTGCACCATAATGAGGGCACACCACAACTGCAACTGAAAACAATGTCGCTGAGTTTATTAGACCAGTTATTTTTAAACCATAACTATCACTAATATTTTCTCCAATATGATTTTAATCAAAAACGTTAGAACTTGCATGAAAATGTATTGCACAAAAATATATTTACAATGTAAAGAGATTGTGACAAATTATTTTTTAACATCCGGCTCGAAGGACCATTTAATTATATAAAGAAAGATGCATATTGAGAGCTCTTCCACTGTACTCATTAAAATAAATTAAATCTTCTGGTGGTTTAAAGTATTTAATTTACTAAAAATTCAGATATACACAAATAAATTCAAAATATAAACTACCATGAAACTAGACATATATCAAATAAAACTAACTACTTAAATGAAACGAGAGAACAATGATACGAAAAAGACTAATTAAATGACATGCGTATTTTTCACTGCAACTGTTATTATAAATGTTGACTAACATTAAGAAAATGTGAAGAGTTGTTTTAAGATCGTTATGAAGAGTAGGTAACTGAAAGTCAAGTTGGGCGATGAGTAGGTACTCTTATCCTCCCCGATTCAGGACTTTCGGTTGACACGCTTCTTCTCTTGAACAACTTTACCGATATAGTTCAAATTTGGCACATTGTTCATGCACAGTTAGCAGCAGGTTTGTACACAATAATTTTTAAAATTGGACATACCATGGAGGAATTATCACCAGAAAAACATGTTTTTTTATTCCCCAAGAAGGGTGAATCATAAATTTTGTATTTTGGCGTTGAATGACTATCTCATCATCATAAGGTCGTTACTCCTAGGACTGGTTGGATACGCACCTCCACTGTTTCCTATCCTGAGCTAATCTTCACATTTCCCTAAAACTAGAACAAACCACATCCCTACTTATTTGCGATCAGTAATCTAGGTCTACCTCTACCCCTCCTAACTTCCGTTTCCGCCACTGGTATGTCTGATTATATCTCGCCTATTTCTTATTGACTCCCATAGAGTGCTCTGTTCTCCTATTCTTTCTAATACCTCTTCATATTTAACCTTTTCTACCCACGTTATGCTCATCATTCGCCTATAACACATTTCGAACGCTTCTAGTCTTTTTTTTTCCGCCGCGCCCACTGTCCATGTTACGCACCCGTACAACGCTGCGCTCCAAACATACACCTTTAACAACCTTTTTTCGATTTTCTAAATTAACTGTTCGCAATCATAGAAGTGACTTCTTTTTATTGAAGGCGACACGACCCTGCGCTACTACTCCTTCCCTACTGACTTATCTGACTTCCTAGTTACCTAAAATCAACTTCTTCTAGAGCCCAAAAAACTTAAATCACTCTTCGGAAGCACCATCGAGGAATAATCGCCAAAACAATTATTTGATGTTGTGAAGGACCTCACGGCGTTAGCTCAACGAGTAGCCGGTACTTCATTTGCAGCGATCATACATGATCGTATAGGTTCTTATTAGTATGAATACAACAAAATTTACAAAAATGCATGAGTGTAAATGTATGAATAATGTAGATTAACATGAATAAGATCTTTTACAATAATCATGTCTATGTGACTTTGCAAGTTATTGAGCTTATTGCACATTGCAGTTGGACTGGTCCTAAGTCATCTAACACTGATAAATAATAAGTGAGCGTGTCGTTTCTATGCTGTGCAGGCCGGATCAGTATTTTTGTTTTGCGATGCAAATTTTCCTATTGGTAACGGATTCATTTTATATTTATCATTTCGCCACAAAACTGACAAGCTATTTGGAAAATGTTTTAACAGCGAACGGCGGAATAATTCAGTTCTGCGGGCCACAATTCGCAAATGATTTATTCTGTTTAGGTCGGTAATGTTGGTTGCCGGGAGCGACGATTTGAAATTTTTCAAGCAAACTTTTGTATTTTTTAAACGGCACAATTACTCCAACTGTCCACCGGCTTAAGCCCTGAATGCACTTCAAAAACATACCTACGTACACGTGTGTACTGGAATCATACGTTTCTGAAAGGCTCACTGAATTCTATGTTTAATTCCGGAAAACGTTGACAAAAGAATTTAATTCATCGAAAGAGAAATAAACGTACACATGACTTGCTCTTCAAACATTTGTCAAACAAATAACTCAAATTAACGTAACTATTTTTTCAGATAAAGCCAACTATCGACAACAATCGTGCATAATCAAGCGAACTGAAGTTTATTATTTACTAGGGTCAATTGAAAAGTCCCCGGTCTGGCACATAGATGGCGGCACCTGAACTAAATCCATATGATTTTCAGTTAGTCCTAACCTTCAAAAGACGCGTCTATAAATTTGACGGCTTTCGGATCTTTAGTTTGTGAATTATAGCATTTTTAGTGAAGCAACTTTTGTTATTGTGA
The DNA here is from genome assembly GCF_000699045.2 of Agrilus planipennis. Taxonomy (NCBI): domain Eukaryota; kingdom Metazoa; phylum Arthropoda; class Insecta; order Coleoptera; family Buprestidae; genus Agrilus; species Agrilus planipennis. Next base: position 187,979 of record NW_020442426.1, read on the forward strand.
AAAAAATGGATAAAAAGGAATTTCGCGTGTTGATAAAATATTGCTTTTTGAAGGGAAAAAATACAGTTGAAGCAAAAACTTGGCTTGATAACGAATTTCCGGACACTGC
>NW_020442426.1:191679-203269 GCF_000699045.2 Agrilus planipennis
TGATGATTTTTTAAATTAAAAGTAATAACTCGTCATATAATTTTATAAAATATTATTTACAGACTGGACAAAAAAAATCAGGATCTCTCTATGAAAGACTGGAGGCTCTCGTTCAGTGACGCTGAACAGTTTTTTTGACACTCTCTTTCAGCAACACCAGAGAGACTCGAGTCTCGCTTTCAGAGACTCTGAGAGACTGAACATTTTTATCTTGCGGTGTTATGCAATAGTTTTCTCCCTTATTTTTGGGAATCAGCAAGATGGATAAAGTAAAGACATACTTTCCATAAGAATATGCTGCATGTGAAAAAGTTCCTTGTAACCCAAGACCGTAATAACACATGTAAAATTTTTATTTTATGACTTAACAACTTCTTGTAGAGCATTCTAAACTTTCTTTCGTCAACTTGTTTTTCTCACAATAAAAAAAAAACAGTGCACGTTAAGCAATGTAATTTCGCTGAATAAAGGAGCAACAACACATAATTTGATGAAATCCCATGCCATCGTTCAAACAAATATATGTATGTATGTGTGACTCACACCTGTACTGGCTTAAATTAAGCGTAACCATGAAAAAGATTAGTAGCTTTATGTACACGGCCTACTGCATGTACCATAGTAAGAAAGGGAATACAGTAACGGTTCCAAAAGTCCAATGAACTTTTATTAAACATGTTTTTGTCTTTAATTCAGAGCTTTTATTTTCCTTTTTTTTTTTTTCCTTTGGACTTCGTGATGGTTTATTCTACAGGAACATTGGTACTGGTTGGTAATTTTTTTTGTTAATTAATGACCTGTCAATAACGCCGATAGCAGCCGATAATTCGCAATTAGTAGATCAAGAAGATGGATGTAGTCGGCCACTAAAGAATACTGACTGTTATTATACTTACATAATATATGAATTTATACACTAGTGGCGAATTGAGAACCATGCACAGGGAAAAATACGTCGTGGTATAGGAAAATTCGTACAAATACGTTTTGAAATGTAACTATCTCAGAGAGAATAACAAGGATTATGCAGAAATAAATAATCGAATAGCAATAGTAAATGCAATAAAGGGAAAAATATGGGGAATTGTAGAAGTTATTCAAAAATGGTTGGGAAAGAAGGTACTATTCAACACAGTAGGAAGAACTGTTTTATTCTATGGAGTGAAAATCTGTGGGTGCAAAAGCTACAATCAAGTGAAGATATTATTTATAATATACATAAAATAGCCTTTAAAATTGGAAAGGCACGCAGTACTTGATTTTAAGATGAGAAGAGAGAAATCAGACATGAAAAAAAAATTAAAGCTTTTACAGGAAGGAGGCATAAGAAAAGAGATATGGAGAAAATGGTAAGGAGGAAACAAGAATATGACAGTTATGGAAAAATTTAGGACAGGAAAACAATGCAATGAGAACAAATTTGGTTGAAAGAGACAAAGATAGAAAATGTAGAGTATGCAGAAGAGAAAATGAGTGTTTAAGTCGTATGACAGAAAAAGATGTGGAAATTTAAATAGGGAGTGAATACACAGCAATATTAAGAGCAGAAGGAAAGGGAGCGACTCCTTTAAAAAATAACTTTAAAAAAGAGAACAGAGTGAGAGATCGGGGAAGAATATAATTTTGTTTTTTGTGATAAATTTAAGTTTAAGTGAATGATTTTTAGTTGGTTTGTATGATAGGCGCTTAGATATGGTTTTAAGGTATTTTGTAAATGCCAATAAAGAAATGTGTAATTTCTATGTTCGGTGAACGATTTTCCTTACCCGTATACGACAGATGTAAAGCGGAACAATTTATTACAATATGTTACTTTCGAGAGGTCCATTGGTACACAGTTCTAATCGTATGGGGTTAACGTAAAGGTCAAGAACAGTTTGTTTTGCTCCAAAAGAATGCAACGAATTGTTAATGAAAAAAGTGCAGTCACTAATAAATATGTAAAGTCAACATATTCTACTTTTGTGGATAAAATCAACTTAGGATTTCCATATTATTTACTGTAACCAACTGTTTCTTTCAACGTATCTAGTGTAACTAAACTAAAGTTATGGGGGTTGAAAGTTGATTATTTTGACAATTTTCATGCACTATAATTCACATCAAATTCAATAAAAAAATTATTTTCAAGCGGGTGGAAGTGGGGGATCGAAAGAGGGTGGTCACTTAAACAAAACCCGATAACCTAACCTAACCTACCCTATTGATAAAGATATTTAAATTATCTTTTATATAACTTTCTCCATATTTTTATGTATTTTTCATTAGTTTTACGTTTGAATATTGTTTAAGAATCACTATACAAATATTTACATGCCTATAAATGTATAAAAATTGGCATATTTATTAACTTTGAATCCCCATAACGTTTTATGGGGGTTAGACCGCCACGAAATTTCTATGGTACAGTGGTGGGGGAGACCTCCTCTTTTGATCCCCCCCTTCAGGGGGTGGGAGCCATAATCTAGACTTATACCATGGACGCTACCTCACTTCCTTATTTTGAATAGAACACGCTATATATTTTTATATATTTTGGTTCCTTTGTTTAAATTTTGGTAGACTTTGTTGGCGGTTCCCTGTACCTATCTATAGTAGTTTTTGAGATATTCAACTGTTTCTGAAAAAAGAACACGATTTCAACTCTTTGAATGAGACCGATTAGCATCTAAACTATACAAGCTAAAAACTTGCGATTTGGACAGTTCGTTTGGGCAAGAATTACCGTATCTTTTTGCTATGGGCAAAATGTGTACATTATCCAGAACCGGAAATATCGAAATCTAGTTTTGATAATCTTACAAGACTAATAACTTCTTGAAGTGAAACTTCTTTGGGCTCGATGAGAGTAAAATCTCAAGGCCATGAAACGACACGTTTTGCAAAGTTTCGTCTCGCGAAGCGAAGGACTATGAGAATAGAAAGGTGCGCATGCGCATATCAGTATTACAATCAGCTGTCAGTGACCGGCATCTCATATATTATAGTATAATGTATATTCCGTATACTACAGTGCTAAATTAATTTTTTGGTTGTATTTGTGCAGTTATATTACAGTAAGTGTATTACAGTAAATGTTTATTTAACAACAATCAATATTTATTTAAGAGTAAGTTTTATTATGTATTAATTCCAATTCCCTGTAGTTATTGATAGTTTACGGTTTCTTAAGCACTTGGAAAAATAAAGGGAATAAAAACGTATTAAATTAATACTCCTTATAAAATAATTCGAAGTGGTCTGTATTCTGTCGAAACTGCCAGACGCGGATCGCGATTTCGATCTTTTTGGATCTCATCAGCGCGTCGCAGGTAGCCTGACAAAACACAGACCAACTTTTACTTGCTGTCTTAACGGTGCGTTTTAGAAAATACTACAAATGGCGCAGTGAACGCCATCTGTAGCACGATGCTACATTTTAGGATTACGTATGCTCCAACAAGGTCCATTTAATTATATGGATATCTACTTGCTGAAAACGAATCGCTGCCAACCTCAACGTGATAGGCATGTTAGCTTAATCCTAAAATGTTTTCTTATTTGTTATAAGGTATAGAGATCGCCAAAAAAGTTTTACTTCTTTCACGTATACTAAGTTGCAGATGTTTTTTTTTTCAAATGGGCGTCCCAGGTCACCACACGATTTTTTTTGCCTTTAAAAATTAATATTAATAGAGTACCTATTCTTTTGTTGAATAAAAAAAAATGAGGTATTTAGAAGTAATTAATTTATTCTTTGTATAAAAAGGATTCTTTACAATTAATATTAATACCCTAAATTATATAGATAATATAATACAATAGCAGTTTCGCAATAAGTACCTTTAGAATCAGTATCACATTAGTTGTATACATATGCTTTGCGTCACATGAAATACATATTCAACTTCTTTCTCGTGATTGATTAATAGATGATTAACCCTGTCATCAATCGTTATAAGTATTCAATCAGCCTTACGTCAATTATTGGCAAGTGGAAGATGATTACTTAACATAAGAAATATACCTACAAATGAACATATACGTAATTTGTTCTATATATAGTATATTGACTTAATTTTTAAATTAATATAAATTGTACTGTAAAACCAGTACGTTTCATATGTGTAACTTAAGTAAGCGCAACGTTAAGTAGAACTGACTTAGTTTTAAGTATCCTTAACTATTCGTTACAATCGCTACTGCATTTATATATTTCTAACACTTTTTTTTTTTTGAAAGTTTTCATCAACCAAACAATAAATCAAAAGATCACATTTTTAGTAAAGAATTTAAGAAACAACTAATTTAAGTAAGTAGACGAGATCTATGAACTATTTTTAGCCCACTGCATAGCCTGCTGGATGTATAACATATAATTTGTTGTTTGAAAAAAATCATCTTTGCGACTATTAATGACAGTAGGCGAGATTGTAGTGCAAAGCTGGCAAGTATGGTGGAAGGCTTCGTTTTAGAAACAATGGTAATAAATGGGGAACTTGAGGAATATTTCTGCTCCAACCAAATAAAAATATAAATCATAATTTAAACCAAAAGTTCATATTTTTAGTAAAGAATTTAAGAAACAACTAATTTAAGTAAACGAGATGTATGGTTGTCTTGTTTTTAAAGCTACTAAACATTTTTAACCAAATTTTTAAACATATTTCTAATCTTTTAACCATCTCGTCTGTATTGGGGTTTGAGGTAATAACCTAACCTAACCTAACATTCTCGTCTATATTGAGGTTTGAGGTAAAATACAATAATTTCGTCATTTAGTATCAAGTTGGCTGACACCTGCACCAACTGAGTTTCTTCATTCAAACTTTATCAGCTTTTTTAATAAACATAAAATAAATTTAGTTTATATTAATAACCGAATACCAATAACCAATAATTCCTAGTTTATTATCTACTAAAATCAGTTAATTTAAGGTTCAGTTGGATTATTCGTTGGTTTCTTTCCCTTAAAGTTCTGCTGGATTTCTTCCAAGGTTTTCCCCTTCGTTTCGGGAAAGCAGATAACAATAAAGATAAGTCCCAAAATACAACAACCGCTAAAGGTAAAGAATGGTACGTATATTCCAAATTCGTCTTTCACCGCTTGGAAAAATTTGGACACGATCGTTGCCAAAAATGAAAAGTATATGTCAGCAAAACCTAACGCGTATGCTTTAACGCCGGGTGAAAATAATTCCCCAAGGATAAGCATTGGAATAGGTTGCATTCCTACACTAAAAATCACAACGTAGAACACCAGGGCTGCAACAGGCAACCACGAAAACGACGCCGTGCTTATAGAAGTGACGTTGTGAATGTAAAAATAAGAACCTTCCACAAAAAGGGCGATGCAAGCACCAGTTATAGATAGAATTAGAAGGGGCCTTCTCCCGGTGATGTCCACAATCATAAGCGACACACATCCCATGCCCAATTGCACAGCAAAGTAAATAATTGAAGCTACTTCAGGACTGATGTGATCGCCGGCTTCTTGGAAAATAGTACCAGCATAGAATGTAATGGCAGAAGTACCACCAAACTGCTGGGCAGCTCTTAAACCCATCATTAAAAGAAGCGCTGTTCTGTTACTTTTCTCCATGAAGAGATCAGTAAACTTTGCTGTTTTAACATTCGATTCCTTAATACCATCCATGAGTCTAGTGACTTCTCCATCTACATCTTCGTTTCCCCTGAATTTTCTCAAACTAATTTTTGCCTCTTCCAATTGCCCTTTTATGATATAATGATAAGGACTCTCTGGCATGAAAACGAACGTTGCTGCCGCCAAACAGGGAAATATTGTCGATATCAATGCTGTCATTTTAACTGTCGTAAACGATCCGATGATGTTGATTAAGAGAATTCCAAGGGTGAAATTGACACTTAGACTGCTACCTATGGTTCCTCGGATCCTCGGTTCCGCAATCTCACCCAGATACATGGGCATGGTGCAAAAGAGAAACCCATCTGTAATTCCGGCCAAAAATCTCGCTACCATAAGCATGGCGGCATTTGGAGAGAACGCTACCAGTAACCAAGTGATGATGTATGGAATAGAAGTACCAAAGATGACAGGTTTGCGACCGAATCTTTCCACTAAAAAGCTGGTTGTGGCCGATCCTAGCACAGCACCCAGAAGAGGCATTACAGCAAGCCACGAACCGTCATCACTTGTTATCTTCACGGGCGAATCTTCCCTAAGGAGGCGTGGAAGGGATGGGGAAGGCCATCCGAAATGCATACCGCTACATATTACATTTAAGGAACCTGAAACAAATGATGATAGTGTTTTACGTAGGTATTTTGCTAAATCAGGACGTCGTATTTTCAATAAAATTTTTAAAAATTCAAATAAACGAAATGCATATTAAGTAAATAAGAAACTCAAGAACAAGTGCACCGACAATAAAATTCACGCCCTAAAAGTTGTATGAAATTAGATAAAAGTAAAATCAAAATACTGGTATGCAAGGGAAGAAAAAGTAGGGAAAGAGCGAATATAAAGATAGGAGACGAAAAATTAGAAGAAGTGGCTGATTTTAGGTATCTAGGAAGTCAGATAAGTCAGGACGGAAGGAGTAATAGGGATATAAAGCAGAGGATAGCGCAGGGTCGTATTGCCTTTAATAAAAAGAAGTCACTTCTATGCTGACGAACGGTTAATTTAGAAATTCGAAAAAGGTTGTTAAAGGTATATGTTTGGGCGCGGCGTTGTACGGGTGCGAAACGCGCGGAAAAGAAAAGGTTAGAAGCGTTCGAAATGTGGTATTACCGGCGAATGGAACAAAGGACTTTATGGACGTCAATAAGAAATAGGCGAGATAGGTTGGTAGGACACCTTCTCGGACATGAAGGTCTAGTCAGAGATATATTAGAGGCAGAAACAGGAGTTAAGAGGGGTAGAGGTAGACCTAGATTAGATTACTGTTCGCAAATAGTTAAGGATGTGGGTTGTTCTAGTTTTAGGGAAATGCGAAGTTTAGCTCAGGATAGGAAAGAGTGGAGGTACGTGTCCAACCAGTCTNTCAAAGACCACGAAGATTATCGGAGCCTGAGAAAGAAGAAGTTGAGAGACAGATCAATGAATGGTTGAAAGAAGGCATAGTTAGAGAAAGCTCATCTGATTTTGCTAGTCCGATAGTACTGGTAAAAAAGAAAAATGGATCGACAAGAATATGCTGCGATTATCGGAAACTCAATGCTAATATACGTAATAAAAGATAGGTTTCAGAAATAGTAGAATTTATTAGGTAACTTATAATAATCTCAATTCTGACACGCTTTTTAAATTATTTCAAGTTTCTCAATTATTACAATTTAATTTGTAATATCAAATAAAGTACCTAGTAAGTTTATTTCTGCTGGGATTTTATTTTTATAATTTCGCATCCAAATTTTTATTATTTTCGCTTACGAAAGAACGGTCTAGTGGGATAAATAGTAAAAATCGCTTTAATATTTAAGTAAATTTTCTTTTTTTATTTTCTCCGTGATGTGCTACAATGCCTTCCTTTGCGCCAAGTTGTAGATAGGATGCTACTAACAAAATCACTTGATTGAGCTTTCCGAGACTCAGCATTCCAATGATATCTTATTTAGAAATCTATTTCGATTGTAATATCAGTTTACTAAAGATCAACAGAAACTGTGCAGAACATTGTTTATAATCAATAGTGATAACAGTTCAAAATGAACACCATAGTTTCAAGAAGTATATGTATATATTGATTAAAAACACTATCCAAAAGATTAGCTTCTTCTGGTGAAAATTGTTCCAATTTTGTCAATATAACTATTTATACAGGCATAAAATAAATCACAAGAGTAGGGGATGTGGTTAGATGTGTGATCCTAATTGATCATTTAATACTCTTTCTTATTTATTGCTTTCCATATATTCCAGTAGATCTACTTTGATACATTCACTTTAAGGATGTAATATTTTATAAGTAACCTAAATGAAAATTCTGATTGAATTAAATTAATTTAGATAAACTGCGTAAACAGAATCTAATTATTTATTTAAAAAACTTTTATGATACTTTAGAATACGTGTTTTGAAAGATTTATTAAATTGTTGTGATGATTCTAGGACATCAGGAAGTACCCTGTAGGTTCTGATTTTGATCTTTTGTTTGACTTAGAAGTTTGATTTTTTTCACAGCTCCAAGGTTTACAGACCAGCGTTTTTGATATTAATTTCAACTTGATACCTCCACGCGTTCCCAAGAAAAAGAGTCTAGATTGACAAACAATAAAGTAATCCTATAAGGGTTATTTTGTTCCTTTTGAGATACGGAACCCTAAAAATGATCCTCAAAAAATTTTCCGCTATTATGATCCAATTGTTATTTTTATAGGTACTGCATGATATTAATTAGTTCCTAATTTGTTTTCTCATTTAGTTTGATAGGTCCAGTTAAGTAAATTGTGGTACTTGTTCTATTAAACTAAATCATTTATTTATGAAGATTAATTCTCACAATTCCGAATCTGAATTGGCAATTGTTCAATTAATTGTCTAAATTTAACTCAAAAATTACAAGTCGCAAACGGTCGTCTTGTTGGGTTCGTATTTACGAGGACACTCGGGAAAATGTTCGGCTACCAGGCCGTTACATCTAACTTTATAAACATAACTTTCCGAACGCTGCGATTCACTCCGCTGTGTGTTCTCGTACCGGGCCCATCGGGAAAATGTGTGAACGCGCATCTCCGCTGCGCATCTCTTACTAATACAGGAGACGCCGAAGACAGTTCGTGACGTAAGCTACCGGGGGCGTCGGGAAAATGGAAAGTGCACACCGTAAAGGTCAACGAACTGTGCGTTTCCGTGTAGGTGTGACGGAGAGTGATAAGATAACGTGATTATGTGTGCATATAGAGACTGTTTGTGAATTTTTATAAATATATCAAGGGATTATGTGACATTGAAGACAAGATGATGAAATCGCACTAGTTAGGGAATGCATTTTACGGAGGAATTAATACCGAAAAGGTTTTTTTTTTATTTTCTAATGATTTGAAGTAATTCCATACTGTTTTTGTTACCATTTAAATACTAAAAATCAGGACATTAAATTTATTTGGTACGTTTCTAAAAGATTGCTTGGTATATATATATATATATATGTTTTTGAAATTTAAATACAAAAAATAATTCTATCCTGAATATCATGCAATTTATTTAAGTTTTTGAATTTCTGTAGCTGCATTTTTGCCTAGCAACAAGTTGGTAGATAGGTACTTAGATTATTTTTAGAGGTTAGATTGCGCAATGCCATTATGCTAAAATCTAAAAAAAAAACAGCAGGCCATGAAACTTATATTTAGAATAGACTTCATTTGAAAAAATCGACGTATGTATGTAGACATCAAAGCAGTGACTTTCAATTTTTTAATTTCAAATTTTCCACTGTAACAAATCAAAAATTTCCTGTGTTACAATTATATCTCGGAATCATTAAATATTGTGTAACAATTCCTTGGATAACATCACCTTCTGATAACATCAATTAGAGCTATTGTTCTAACTTTTCTAGCTTATTTTCGGTTAAACATGTTTACATCTAACAAAACCTTCGTAAAACAAGCATTCAAAGCAGAGGCGTGTGAAAATTTGCAAGACGTTTATTTTTGTTTCCAAACTCAACTTCAAAATTAGACAGCTGACCTCTACCTTTCGGCCAACTCTGATTTAAGCATAACATGCAGGAAAGGTTTCCGTGATTAATGTTTTCCGCGTAAAAATCTCGATAATGCGAAAGACGCAAAATCGCGATCAGATAAATAAAACTGTTGAAAAAAAAACATAACCGATTATTTTTGTACGCAAATTTACTTTCAATAAAAACAAAGAATATTTTGCTTAGGAACTTGTTTTTCTAGAGAACAAAAATTACCTAATGTACGGATCTAGTTACGTTAGGCGTAGTTTTGTCTTTAAATTAGGACACGAAGATGAAATTATTAATTTTTTACTTTGAATACCAATTAAAAAGTTTTTCCTATCCCTAGGTGTAATTTTTACCTTACGCCATTAAAAGTTACATCAAAGAGAAATAGTTTGATTTAAATATTTTTTTAGATTGTTTCTGTGTCTTATTCGCGATAATGTGACGACAAACTTTGATCTGTATCTTTTATAAAAAAAAACAGTTGAATTTCCTTCTACAGCATAATTTTAGTAATTACTAGACTTTTGCTTTTTTACTTTGAGTAACTTCCAAATGAGCCTTCCTCCAACTAAAAAATAACTTTGAATTAAAATGGTGTAGCATTGTATAACAGCCTTGTTAATTCAGATCATTTTACTTAAAAAGAAAGAAAAGCATCCAAATTTCTAAATTTAAAAAGAAATAAAACCGTAGAAATTCCTTTATCTATTATTTATTGACAGTAAAATTTTTATTACCCATAAAAATATAGAATATTAAAACAATGAAATTAAATAAAATATTCTTGGTAGAGAATTTTTTAATAAAACTTCTTGAGACTTGGCAGGTGTACCTTCAGTAGCAAAAGCTACTGAAATAAAAAAATATATTTCGCCGAAACTTTTATTCAATCCAAAGCTCGGTTATTTTAAGTTTAAGATAATTTTATGACATTGAAGAAAATAAAAACACAAAAATGTTTAAACAATATTTAATAAGAGCTAGACAAAGGCTTAATATGCCTATAGGTCGAATTTTTATGAAATATCGTTGAAATATTTTTGTAAATTTATTTTCTTTTTTGTTTCTACAATAGTTGTTGGGTTTTAAGAAGGAGGAGGCATCTAATTCTTTGTTTTCTTAAATGAATACTTCAATTCTTTTATTGCAGAATCTTATCATATAGGAAAAAAATACGTTTAAAATATGGTTTAACAAAGATTGTGACATCCGGGTATACCTAGTTAGGGAATTATCAAATTGAAAAATTACATCTTTGAAAGTTGCTGTGGCCATAGAATTTCTGTCTCTTTGAGAACCCAGCAATTCTCGTCGAGAAAACTTGTTGATAGAATAATTCTTTGGCGAGATGGAAAAAAGCATTTTTCCGGACCCGGAAAATCATAGTTGGATGTATACTTTTCCGTATAATTTAGATTACGTAAAAGATATGGGGAATATTTAAAAAAAGAAAATTGGATATCACATGGACTTACAGGTGTCTGACCATGGAATTAAATGGTGTCCTTTGTGTCTAACAACTTCAGTAGAGACGAATTTTAGATTTAGACTTCCCTAGCGAAACATTTGCAATGATAGATTAAACTGGGACACCCTGTAGTATATAATAACATTACTCCTATAGTTTTCCTTGTAAATACAACTATATAATAACTTTACCAATTAAGAGAAACCATCAATAAGGAATATTCTGCTAAAATGATTGTAAAAAATTTTGCGTAATTTTGTATTATGATTACTACATCTTCTAGTAGGATATGCATTTTACATAAAAAAATAATTATCCTAGATGACACAAACGATACATATTATTTTAAGGGGAAGCTTTTTAAACTCAAAATAAATTCGAAATTACAAAGAAAAGGAAAGTTATTCACTTCTTTAGTCGAATTTAATTAAAATTGTGAATTATTATTGGATTAGGTACATAT
>NW_020442426.1:203653-241523 GCF_000699045.2 Agrilus planipennis
AGTAATCTAATATGGGTCTATAGGTCGAATTTTTATGAAATATCGTTGAAATATTTTTGTAAATTTATTTTCTTTTTTGTTTCTACAATAGTTGTTGGGTTTTAAGAAGGAGGAGGCATCTAATTCTTTGTTTTCTTAAATGAATACTTCAATTCTTTTATTGCAGAATCTTATCATATAGGAAAAAAATACGTTTAAAATATGGTTTAACAAAGATTGTGACATCCGGGTATACCTAGTTAGGGAATTATCAAATTGAAAAATTACATCTTTGAAAGTTGCTGTGGCCATAGAATTTCTGTCTCTTTGAGAACCCAGCAATTCTCGTCGAGAAAACTTGTTGATAGAATAATTCTTTGGCGAGATGGAAAAAAGCATTTTTCCGGACCCGGAAAATCATAGTTGGATGTATACTTTTCCGTATAATTTAGATTACGTAAAAGATATGGGGAATATTTAAAAAAAGAAAATTGGATATCACATGGACTTACAGGTGTCTGACCATGGAATTAAATGGTGTCCTTTGTGTCTAACAACTTCAGTAGAGACGAATTTTAGATTTAGACTTCCCTAGCGAAACATTTGCAATGATAGATTAAACTGGGACACCCTGTAGTATATAATAACATTACTCCTATAGTTTTCCTTGTAAATACAACTATATAATAACTTTACCAATTAAGAGAAACCATCAATAAGGAATATTCTGCTAAAATGATTGTAAAAAATTTTGCGTAATTTTGTATTATGATTACTACATCTTCTAGTAGGATATGCATTTTACATAAAAAAATAATTATCCTAGATGACACAAACGATACATATTATTTTAAGGGGAAGCTTTTTAAACTCAAAATAAATTCGAAATTACAAAGAAAAGGAAAGTTATTCACTTCTTTAGTCGAATTTAATTAAAATTGTGAATTATTATTGGATTAGGTACATATAAAATAAAATCAATGGTTTTCTTATATAATTTATCTATTTTCACTCAAAACTTTGAGAAAAACTTAATCAAAAGTAGTTCTGAACATAGCAAAAATCAATCGAATTGTTTCTTTTATTAAAATAATTTTCATTTTAGAAGATAAATCTGTTACTTACCAGTTATCATGGCCAGGTATTGATACAAGGGATTTCCCTTGGAAGTTTTGTTGTTGCATCCTGTTAAAATCTTCATTCCGATTCCTTATTTCTTGTATTCACTTTTTTGATGCAAACGGTACAATTTACTTTAGAATTGGCAACGTGCTTTAACTTTCCGAGCCAAAAACAATTATAAAGCAAAAGTTATGACTGCAACTTCGATATTCGGGAACTTGTTAAAAGAACACCAAGTGCTTTTGAACTTAGAAATTTCCTTATATATACTACGCGAATGTAGTATACATGCAAACGTACATAGAGATACGAGTGTAAACGAGGTTGTAAACATACGTTGTTCAACGAATGTTGTGGTCTAAAAGGCTACAAAACGGCGTACTTTTATATATACCGAGGCATTTTGTTCGCAAGTAACGCGTCTGTCGGCACTATTTTTGTTTCGGAATAGCCCACTAGCATTTCGGCCATCACATTCTAAAACTTTTTGAACAGCTCTCTGTCAATCGCTCCCAACAGTTTCAACAAAGTATATCAAAAAAATCATAACATTACCTACTTATATGAGTTCGTTTCCTCGATATGATTTTTATAATTTAATTTTTCCTGTAAAAATTTTCTACACGAGCAATTACATTACTCAAAAATTTAAAAAATTATGAAGTAATTTCAGAACTGTACCTAAGTAATCAGAATGATTATAAAACAAATCGATTACCAATTCTTACCTGTATGGATACCTATATCACGTCTAATAGTCCGATTTTGTAAGAAAAGTTTATTTTTGTGGTATCAAAAATCCTTTCCGATCACAAGATCACTTAAAACCTGGTCGAAAGGCTAAATTAAATAAAAGTTTAAATTATAGAAAATTTAAAAACCCCACTGTTATTTTTTACAGATTTTTAATTTAATTGTAGATACTTGTTTCAATATATTCAGTTCTTTTCCGTGTTGTTAGGTTTTTTAATGTTTTTTATTTAAATTTTTATTAATTATACTGATAATGCAGTCATTGAAGAAGAAAATACTGTAATACGTCATTATCAAAACATGGAGTTTTCATATGAAAAATTGTTGTTCTTGATCGCAAAGTATCAAAACAATTTCATAAAACATTTTCTTCCTAAAATGAACTCGTTAGTCGGTTTGTGTTTTTTTTAGCCCTGAGAAGGATTGGCATTTACCCCCCGAGGGTAAACTCACCTGTGCACCTCTTTATGCTAATTTCTACGTGGCGTCAAATCTTTAAATCAATCGGAAGAATTTAATTTAAGGTTTAATGATTTATAGTTCCTCTGGTCTTTTTGATTTTGTTTAATTACCATTTCACTGATGAGTATTGAAACATTTTCGCATGGCACAAGGAGAAACCTTTTTTTTTTCCATTTTTAATACCCTCTAATATTCCTTGGACTGGAATACGTACAATACAGTTATTATTATTGTGATATTTTCTTCCTTGAAGTCGACTAAGTGATCTCATATTAAATTACTATTATTATATGGATCGTGCTAAATTTGTTTATCCAACCATTACGCAAGATTTTATTTCAAACAATGTTACAAATTAATTGTTGAGAGTGAAGCATTCCTTAAGTACCTCTAACGATTTTATTTATTGATACCACATTGACGAAATATTTCCTTACAGCTAATTACTGAAAAGAAACGAACGAAATTAATCCATTTAGGATTTTTATTTGTCTATGTTCAGTAAATAGTCAAACATGTCGTTCAATTTTCTACTTTTAAGTTACCATTAACATAGTAATTTAAATGTTAATATTTAAACAACGGTAACACGTCAAAATATTGAATTTGTAACTAAAAATTCTATTAAACATCAACATCCCGAAGATTTAAGGTATATAACTAATAAGGAAACAATATAGGCAGTTAAGGGTTGGATGACTTTATCCCAATTAAAGGCTAAACGTCGATGTTGGTTGTACACATAAATACAAAAGTCTTCCAACCATTAACTGCCTCGATTATTTCCTTATTCATATCCAAACTAAGGGAAAGAAATAAATAATAGATAAATGATTAAGACACAGTTCAATGCTTTAATTAGATATTGGACGATTTAATAGGTCACTTTAATCCATAAAGTCGAATCTTCATATGAGATACACGCACAAATTGCTACTACAAACCTATACTTTTGCGAAACTATAAATATATAAGTATTGTCTAATGATAGGTCGAAATACTTTTTCAACAACTTACATTATTTTATCATCTCTCCGTCTGACACAAAACTTTGAACGATGGTCAAAATGTTTGTTGGAGTTATGCAGGCAGGTAGACAACATTACAAAGATAACTACTAATAAGATAAAAGAACATTTAAAACCACTTTAGATTTTAAAATAGGTAACACAAAATGGAATGTTCAGCAGTTCTTACTTGTACACAGAGATGTAATTTTGAAGCATTTGCCTTTCAAATTGTAAATATTTAGTGAGTAAAACTTTCATCGAACAAAATGCTTGGCGTAGTATTGTCGTTTTCGATGTGGTTATCATGAACTTTGTAAAATTATTTATGTTCATCGTCATAAGGCCTTCAGTCCTAAGACTGGTTGGACACGCGCCTCCACTTATTTTCGCATTTCCCTAAAACTAGAATATCCGACATCCTTAACTATTTGCGAACAGTAATCTAATATGGGTCTACCTCTACTCCTTTTAACTCTTGTGTCTGCCTCTAATATGTCGCTGACTAGACCTTCATGCTGAAGAAGGTATCCTACCAACCTATCTCGCCTACTTTTTATTGACTTCCATAAATTCTTTTGTTCTTCTTCTTCTTCTCTATCCACGGTATCTTCATAATTCACCGGTAACGCCACATTTCGAGCGCTACTAACCTCTTCTTTCTCGCCGCGTCCACCGTCCATGTTTCGCACCCGTACAGTACAGCGCTCCAAACATAAACCTTTTACAGCCTTTTTCGAAATCCTAATTAATCGTTCGCGAAAATATAAATAGTAGTAAAAGTAGTAGTAGAAGTGACTTCTTTGTATTGAAGGCGACTCGACCCTACGCTATCCTCTGCTTTATATCCCTACTCCTTCCATCCTGACTTATCTGATTTCTTAGATACCTAAAATCAGCCACTTCTTCTAATTTTTCATCTCCTATGCTTACATTCGCTCTTTCCCTACATTTTTTTCCCTAAAATTATTTATGTAGGTACTCAAATAACAAATTTTTAATTATCAGAAATTTCAATAGTTTTACATTACCTTGCAGTTCCCTTATTCATATTTTTTACCATGCTATTCTGTTTTACATTAACAATGATGAATTATCGGCAATTTAAAAGTCAAAGTTATTGATGTTTAATAGAATATGCTAAAAACAATTTACAGTAAAATTCCTATCAAAGACTGCTTTGAACCACAAACTACGACAGCAGGTCATTTTCGCCACTTAAAGAGCGCACGGCATCCAGTGCAAACTGTTGCTGGCTACTGTTTGCACTGGGACGACTATATATTAAAATTCCTACATGGGAATGCTTCGAACCACAAGATACTGTAACAAATCCTCTTTTTTTATGTTTTTGTGGAAGAGGAGAAATCTTCAAAAGACACCCAGCCGTCCGTACGACTGGGTAGTGTCGGGTTTCCGAGGAGGAAGTCCTCGGACCTAACGACTAAAACCCCTCTATCTCAGGCCGTTCTAGGGTCCTAACAACTCCTCACCACTTGAAAGCCAGTGCAGTGTTTACATTAGCGTCTAGTGGCGATCACACGTAACGACGACCGTAGGCGCTTCCTGTGGTAACCACAAGTGGCTGAGTTTGCGACCCTAAAACTGAAAGATTTTTTCTTAATTGAGATGCAAAATAATCAATTTAGGAGTTGCTTAACAATTTTTTTGATATTTTTCGACATGTTTAAATGTTGCATTAAAAACTAAAGAATAAATGATACTTTTATATTCTTATTACGTAGAACTATTAAAATTCCTAAAAGATAATTAAATATCTTTTAATCAACACAAATATTGAAATACGGAACCGATATAAAAATTGGTAACACATTTAGTAATTAATTTATCAGAGATTTACGATAAGCTACTCCAAAATTATCCAATATTGTTATTCATTTCCTTTCCCTCTTAAAGATATTTCTCCTATTTTACATTTATTGTTTCCCTTAAAGAACATCCTCGCTTATTGAGATTTATTAAGCAGTTTCCTTTTGCGTGAGATTAACATTCTAAAAGTGTCATTTCAAATTTCAATTGGTTTTAGAATTTGTTGGGCTCGTTGAAATTTCAAATTAGCGTGCTATATATATATAGTAGCTAAAAGTAGAGATCGGCGTAGCCTAATTTAAATAAGAAAAAGGCATTTGGTTTTAAGCGTAGGTAGTCTGCAAGCTAGTTAACAACGAAAAAAATTGAAATAATGTAAATAACAAATTTAAGTGATAAATTAAATAGCATCGTTATCAGGTCCACGTATTCACAAATGTAGTTAAACGTAGACAAATAGTTACGACTACGTAGATATTCATTATTTTATGTTTATTGCAATAATTACATAGATACTAGATAAAAACAAAAAAAATACACACAGTGCTGATAAACAGTCTGACAAACTTCAGACAGGTAAGTTATAAAGCAGGAAATAGTCGTAAGTGGAATTCTCCGACTTTATGCGACATGTTCTTTTGGGGTTGATAATTTACCTCATGATGAAAAGATAATAGTTTCTTGAAGAGGTTAGAAGCATTTGAAATGTAGTGTTGTAACGGAATGATGAGGATACTGTGGATAGAGAAGGTTAGAAATGAAGAGGTATTAGAAAGAGTAAGAGAACAAAGAAAGAGGACTCTATGGAAGTCAATAAGAAATAAGCGAGATAGGTTGGTGGAACACCTTCTCAGACATGAAATACTATTAGTTACAAACATATTGAAAGCAAGAACAAGAGTTAAGAAGAGTTGGGGTAGACCTTCATTAGATCACTTCTCACAAATAGTTGTGGATGTAGGATGCTCTAGTTTTACAGAAATATGAAAATTAGCTTAGGACAGAAAAGAGTGGAGGTGGGTGTCCAACCACTCTTGGGATTGACGACCCTATGACGATGAGATTATTGACCGATCAACGCTTTCCGGATGATCCCATAACGACCAAATATTGACGTCTACTTTTTTACTTTCATTTTTTTTTTATTAAACGTTTTGCTCGTTGACTAATTCCAGAAAGTCCTTTCAACCATTTCTTCAGCTGCACAAATGTACTTATGGTAAAACCATAGATATTAGCTCATTGGTATATTATGATACTCCGACATAAATAAGTAGTATCAATCTAATCCGGTGATTCCGAACCTGGGGGTAACTACCCCCACGGTGGTAAATCAATTATTCTGTGGGGGTAACAAAGAACCTAATAATTAAGACCTAAAATACGTAGCTAGTTGGTAAAAATATAAAATTATAGATATGTCGATGTTTATACAACTGTATGCACAATTGGTAAATATTGAACCAAACAAGATCACATTTGAAAATTCTGTAATTCGGCACTTATCTGCAGCAATAAACGCACTGAAGCAATATTTTCCGGATATGGATAATCGTCAGTCCAGTTCTTGGATATTAAGACGATTTATTACGGATGATAACACTATTAAAGACGAAGACCTGACGGTCAAAGTGGAATATCTTGGACTACACCAGAATACTACTTGCAGAGTAGAATTTCAAAATTATGATCTTAGCACATTTTGACGAAAAGCTGGTACCGAATATCCTGCTCTAGCTAGCAGAGCTTTAAAAATTCTAATATTCTTTGCCAGCACCTATAGATGTGAGAGTGGTTTTTCAACTTTGGTTACAGTGAAAACTAAGACCAGAATCCTTCTAAATGTGGAGCATGACTTAGGATGCGCCTTAAGCAAAATTAAAGCTAACATAAAAAGAATTGAAAAATGTAAAAAAAAATAATACCAACCATCACACTAATTATTTTGGCTTAATTTATTGTTTAGGTATATAAAATTGTAAGACTGATATGCAATTTGTGATTGTTAAAGATATTTGTATTTACTTGTGTTGTTTGTATTGATGATCAGGGTAAAATCAGTTTTCCTAATAGGTTACAGGGGTAACAATATTAAAACAGTTAGGAACCACTGATCTAATCAGTTAAACTGGATAAGAAAATTAATTTAAAAACGATATTCTACCAATCTAAAATAATTTTTAGATCACAAATTCAAAAAGCTTTTTAGCCAATAATTTAGACATACTTTTATACATACATATCGAATGAGTGCAGACAATAAATATTTTTTCATGGTAGTTAATTCACAAAACTTCCAATTATTCTAAATTTAGGTTTCCTGTAGTTAACGCAAACGTTTACAAATCGGAAATCTCTGACTAATTTATTGTTAGCGCAATGAGTAAACATCTTCACTTTTCCATTAAAATCATTTGCAAAAAACTACTCAACAACATCTGTGATATATTTAGATAGGTATATATAGAACACTGGAATATATATTAGAATGGTTCTTCTTTTACATTCAATATTAATGTTGTTCACTTCCGGAAGTGCGTAAAAAGAATTCTATTAATATTAACACGTACTCAGTTCAAATTTTCAATGCAAATAATAGAGAATTTGTCAAATTAGTAGTTTGAATTATTATTACCCGACAAATATTGACCAAAAAATATACTATTATCGTATCATGGTAGTAGTGTGAAGTAGGAATTTTTATGTTTTTTTATTTTGGAAATTCGGAAACTACTACTAAATATGTACGTTTTAGTTGTGGTTCTTTATAAAACTGTGATTAAAAAAGGTTAAATTAGGTTATGCTTGGTTGAATTAAGTTAGGTTAGGTTCGGTTAGGTTATGTTAGGACTAAAAGATGGATAGAAATGAGAAAGAAAAATGGCGTTATGAAATCTAATAGGAAATATAGTAGGTAAGGTAGGTTGGCAGTGCACCTTTGTTAGGACTTTATTGTTCCTACGTACGGTACTAACCCCTTGATACTTTGAAGGGAATCACCGTAAATACCTTCGTAGTGACACAGCTACATAATGTCCTCAAATAATTACATAATGTCCTTAAATAATTATGTTTTTCCCTGAATTATCGGTAGGGTTATTGTGTAGTGCATACCTACAGCTGTATACAGACTGTTCGGGTAGGTGTTGACCGGGAGAAATTTAGGGGTAGTGGCCGAGGTGTGCTTAGTTTTAAAGATACAAAAACACTTTTAGATTATCAATTTAGGGGTAGTGGCCGAGGTGTGCTTAGTTTTAAAGATACAAAAACACTTTTAGATTGTCAATAACATAAGATCAATTTAGACCATCAAACAAGCAACAAGTAGGTACCTTTTTGAGTACCAATTAATATTAGTGATAGTTAATTAGTGTGTATGTATAGGATTATTAAACGTATTATACAGTACGGATCTTTTTAATCGACATACACTGGTCCTTCGAGGTTTATATTTTATATGATCAATTATTGATCTATGTGGTACATCGTTGTACGGGTGCGAAACATGGACAGTGGGAGCGGCGGAAAAGAAAAGGTTAGAAGCGTTCGAAATGTGGTGTTATAGGCGAATGATGAGGATAACGTGGGTAGAAAAGGTTAGAAATGAAGAGGTATTGGAAAGAATAGGAGAACAGAGGACATTATGGAAGTCAATAAGAAATAGGCGAGATAGGTTGGTAGGACACCTTCTCAGACATGAAGGTCTAGTCAGAGACATATCAGAGGCAGAAACGGAAGTTAGGAGGTGTAGAGGTAGACCTAGATTAGATTACTGTTTGCAAATAGTTAAGGATGTGGGTTGTTCTAGTTTTAGGGAAATGCGAAGATTAGCTCAGGATAGGAAAGAGTGGAGGTACGTGTCCAACCACTCTTAGGACTGACGACCTTATGATGATGAGGATGTGGGAGCTTCGACGCCTGAGCTCAAAACCGACCGGTGTTTCCTCGTGATGGTGCTGGCACACCTCGGAACTTATCCCTAGGTAACCACATTAGATCAATCTGGTTGATCAATACCATGTGGTGCATATAATCTTAACTGGAAGAAGTTGATAATTGTTACCCATCCGACCAGTTATGCTACTTCCATCGGGAATACACAACATAAAATTCGAAAATGACGAGAAATCTAAAAACTTGACAAACCAAATTCTAAAATTAAAATTTATTGTTTGATTTAAAGAACAATATTTCCGGATTGTGTAAACTATATGAAAAAAGTAAAAAAATTGTGAAAAGAAAAATGAAAAATTTGTGCTTAGAAGAATTATTAAAAAGAAAAACAGTATTAGATTTAACGAGCAAGACTTTACACGCTAGACCAAGACTATAAGTCTTTAAGTAAGACCAAGACCGAATAAGCAACACCAAGATAGTCTTGGTTTTAGACTTGCTTTGCTCATTTTTAATCTTTGGCCCACTTGGGGCTCGCCCGTGCAAAGGTTCATGTTGACCGTTTAGTTTGTTGTACTTGTAGGAACTAGTTTTCAGTTTGATTGGGTTTAACATTAATTTAAATTCAAAACCATCCAATTTACACCAAAAATAAATCTCTCTTAAAATAATCAATATGTGCAAATGGATTGATTCCATTTAACACCATGTATCAAAAGAGGCTCTCGGAGCTTAAAGTCAACCGTTGTGTTTATTGAAATGTATTTTGTTAGGTCAAAGGTTGATGCTCGGAAAACCCAGTTAGCATCAGATAAAAATGACAAAAATATACAAACTAGGCTAACAAAAATTAAATGCAACCGAATGAGAGAAAAGGCAGGCGGTAGGTAGTAGCATGTCCTTAATTAATTAAACACGGAAGCAGGAGATAACTATTTTTCATCCATTCAGTTGGTATTTTTATATTTGACTATATTTGCGTACGGATTTGCGAAATTATGTCAAGCGTTCTCCATCTTTACACTACTATTATGTACAGTTTATATTATACTAAGAACTTCATCATTTTTTTATTCGTGAATGCACTTATTCATCAACTCATTCAAATCAGAGCGTTTCGGAAGTTACATTGCCAATGTGGGAAAAATTTGTTTTCGTATACAATATACTTTAATCAACTACCAAAATTACATGCATATGTAAATTTTGTTTACTAAAGCTGTAGTAGGAAAGAAATAAAACTGAAAAAATTGAAAATCCCAGCGCAAACTACAATGTTTTACCACTTTTTAAAACCATTAAAAATCAGACACATAAATTTTTCATTGTAGAATGACGTAAAAAGATCTACTAGCCGAAATTGTATTATTTAATTCCTGACTTCTATCTTATTAACACATAATTTAATCAAACTATCTTTGATCTTTTTACCGGTATCAGAGAATTTTAAAGTCCAAGTTCTGTGGCCACCTTGAACACAGACCGAGAGGTATGTCCTAGAGGTTTAGACCATTGCTTAGGATTCGGGAGGACGCCGGTTCGATTCCGGGTCCAAGTTTTCTGAGGTTTCCTTGGATCATTTAGGCAAATGCTGGGCCAGTAGGTAATATTCGACAGATAATCTTTCATTCTCTTCTGTCTTCATTTCGTCCGTCTCATCTTTCTCACCCAAACCACCATTCACCCATTTCCACGATTCCTGAAAGGAGGTTGAAGAGGGCCCTCCGCCCTAGCTTTCGGTGTAGTCCAGAGGGATTACCCGCCCACCAGCATTAGTGGCTGGTGGGAATGAAACACCCAAAAGTTTTATTTTTAAACCTTGAACAGACCTATCGCTCCTGAATGTCCTCTTACATAAACTGCATCCTTAACTTGCGACTGATCGAGCGGCGTTGTCTAAAGGTTAGTTTATAAGGTAACAATTCCGGAGGACAGCAGCTCTATACCACTGTTGAAATGTCTTTTTGTGTATTAGCTTAGAAAAACTCCACGGGCTTAGATAACTGCTCTACCCAATCTTGAAGTCCTGGACCTGAGTTCAAGGTGATTTAAGTATCAGATAAAAATTACCAAAATATACTAAATATACTATCTAAAATACTGGTATGCAAGGAAAGAAAAAGTAAAGAAAGAGCGAATATAAAGATAGGAGACGAAAAATTAGAAGAAGTAGGTGATTTTAGGTATGCAGGAAGTCAGATAAGTGAGGACGGTAGGAGTAGTAGGGATATAAAGCATAGGATAGCGCAGGATCGTGTCGCCTTCCATAAAAATAACTCACATCTATGCTCGTCAACGGTTAATTTAGAAATTCGAAAAAGGTTGTTAAAGGTGTATGTTTGGAGCACGGCTTTGTACGGTTGCGAAACATGGACAGTGGGCGCAGCGGAAAAGAAAAGGTTAGAAGCGTTCGAAATGTGGTGTTACCGGCGAATGATGAGGATACCGTAGATAGAGAAGGTTAGAAATGAAGAGGTATTAGAAAAAATAGGAGAACAGAGGACATTATGGAAGTTAATAAGGAATAGGCGAGATAAGTTAGTAGGACACCTTCTCAGACATGAAGGTCTAGTCAGAGACATATCAGAGGCAGAAACGGAAGTTAGGAGGTGTAGAGGTAGACCTAGTTTAGATCACTGTTTGCAAATAGTTAAGGATGTAGGTTGTTCTAGTTTTAGGGAAATGCGAGGATTGGCTCAGGATAGGAAAGAGTGGAGGTACGTGTCCAACCACTCTTAGGACTGACGACCTTATGATGATGAGGATGTGGGAGCTTCGACGCCTGAGCTCAAAACCGACCGGTGTTTCCTCGTGATGGTGCTGGCACACCTCGGAACTTATCCCTAGGTAACCACATTAGATCAATCTGGTTGATCAATACCATGTGGTGCATATAATCTTAACTGGAAGAAGTTGATAATTGTTACCCATCCGACCAGTTATGCTACTTCCATCATTACTCCGACACTGTTTTCTTGACTTTTCAAAAATTATTTCTACTTCACATCAAGTAAAAAACCTCGTCACAACCATAGACATAGATTAATGGACCTGCCTTAGCCGTATGTCGTTGTAATAATTTCTTGGCTCGGAAAGTGAGGGAGATGGCGTATGGTTTCGGACTAGTGCTATCTCTTTCATGACATGCTTGCCCACTATTGTGAGAGAGATGGATATAATCCGAAACTTCGTTCCATCTCTTTCTTTTGTTGTACCACAATTCTGACCACTAAGGCATGTCCATTAGTAAACTTCGATGGTCACAACCAACAGCCATTTCCTCTTGATACAGTTCCCACAAAATCATCGAATTTCATTATCCTTAATGAGGATGATAACCAATCCTAAATTACAATCATTTGTTAGTGTTTATCACTTTATATGTATAATAAAGAAAACACTTAATTTTTTACTGGGATCATTACATACCTACCTGCCTACTTACCTTTCCTATGACTTTTTTCTTCTTTGCTGTCCCAAAATAAAGGTAACAGATATGTTTATATTTTCTTTATTATCCGAAGTGACAGCTTCCTTCGACTAATTGTTCCCGAAGACGTTGGCCTTATAACAACTTTTCAAAGGCAAATTATGTTTGCCAAAAAAAAAATCATTGATTTATCGTAAATATTTCCGGATTTCAATTCGGTTCCTTCTAACATTTGGTTCAATAACCGTACAGTCTGACTTATTACAGGTACAAATATTTTCTGTGTAGGTATTAAAAAGACAAAATTGATTTCTATAACAAAAAATATAAGTAAAATCGAAGAAATCATCGCTCTAGTTATTTAAAAAAGTAAGACATTTACTGGTATTTTGTGTGTATTATTTTTTATAATTAGAAACAAAATTTGTTTCAATTGATACGCATAATTTTACGATTAATATTTCGTCCGGAAGGCTTTGATTAAATATAACTCAGAAACAATAGTCTAAAGCAGTGGTTCCTAACCTTTTTAATATTGTTGCCCCTGTGACCTATTAGGAAAACTGATTTTACCCCGATCTTAAAATTGCACAAGTCTTACAATTTTATGTATCTAAACAATAACTTAAGTAAAGATAAAATAATTCGAAGTGGTCTGTATTCTGTCGAAACTGCCAGACGCGGATCGCGATTCGATCTTTTTGGATCTTATCAGCGTGTCGCAGGCAGCTCCGACAGAACACAGACCAACTTTTACCTGCTGTCTTAACAGTGCGTTTTAGAAAATACTACAAATGGTTATGGTATAAAAAAAATATTTTCAAATAGTAATATGTAGTGGGACTATGATATTTGTTTCTGCCAACCTGTTGCCTTGTTTTTCTACCTTCTTAAAATCTTTTTTTAATAGAACAAATGGCCATTTGAACAGTCTCTGTGTATTTTCACTCCGTAAAAATACAAATTGTCTCTAATTTACAACAGAGCCGGGCAAACTCGACTCTTTTGATTCTCAAAAAATTCTCAGGTAGATCCTAAGAGCTTCTCCTTGCTAAACTGGCGACGGTTAACGGGCTTTGACTTACAAGTCAGTGTGTTGAAATGAATAGCGGATGCAATAAAGAGATCACTGATGAAATGTTATCTCGTTTTAATTCGAATAATCTTTATAAAAATAATAATAAGAATAATAGTGATGATAGTGATGACGATATAATAATAAAACAGAATTAATACGTTGATTATTATTATTGTATTAGATTCAATTAAAAAAAAAATATTTTTATGTATGTTGAATAGTTGATTTTAATAACTTAAGTACAATTTTATAATGTTAAAATATATACACTATATGCATAGATATATAAATATATGTCGGAAAGTTGTTTATTTGTATACATTCAATAAAATTTAATTGTTTATGGACTCTAAAAAAAGAACTTTTTTCCAAAATGTTTAAAATCCAGTCCGAAATTCATTTTTCTATTTGAAGTTATTAGCCTGTCAGGAAAGTTTTTATAGTGTCATCTATTCATGGTCTAATAGAACTGAGAAAACCACTGGGGTACACACTCTCTTTACAAATTCATATTCCCACCACTAGACTATTACTCCGATGCGCATGCGCAATAACGTACGATATTTTTTATGTTAATACGATAATTTTTCCTGTAGAGTGCGATAATTCTATCTACTGAACCTGGCAACGCTGCTTCATGTCATTCATATTGTCTGGTCCATTACTCCTGGATTTTCAGGAGAGCTTAAACGACAACGGGTAGGATAGATGGACTTAGATAGTTTCAATCGTTACAAAAAAAAAATACGTAGTACTTACACACCAAAGAGAAATATAATTCTTTAAACTTTACTGTCAAGTTTCCATCAACAGAAGATAAGAAGAGATCATCGCGAAAGAAATTTGAAATGTTTTAATATACAATAGTTTTTCTCCCTTCCCAAAAATCCTATAGAAATTATAAATATATTATAAACAAAATCTGTTTGGGTATGAACCCAAAGCGTCAGATAATCGCTTTATTTTGGATGGCATACCCACTTTATAATTAATTTTCGTCAACTTAATTAGCAGAGCAGGGATTGTGTTTCGCTAAGCATAAAATTTGTAATGTCGTAGACAGATACAAACGGTGAAATATTGTACCTACCTACATAGTCCCTCGTACCTACTATTTTCCACTTGCTGACCTTTTTATTTACTACTCTTCAACTCGCAATTTAAGATTATTCTAAAAATGGTGTTCTCGACACAGTTACCTATACTAAAAATTCGTAAATTATTTGCATCTTTGTGTAATAATAATGTTTTAAAAATTTGGTTCAATTACAATATTGCCGCATCATTGTGCATCTATTTGACTGCCAATGTTCTTAGAAGATGTACTCATCCTGGAAGTATATTGACTGTCATAAAAAGAACAATGAAGTGTCAATCAAAAAATAACAGGCAGAAGCCTCTAATATTCTCTAACAGCTTCATGCCTGAGAAGGTGTCCTACCAACCTATCTCTCCTATTTTCTAGTGACTTACATAGAGTTCTTCTAATACCTTTTCATTTCTAATCTTCTCTATCTACGGTATCCTCATCATTCGCCGGTAACACCACATTTCGAACGCTTCTAACCTTTTCTTTTTCGCCGCATAGAAGTGACTTCTTTTTAATGAAGGCGACTCTATCCTGTCCTATTCTCTGCTTTATTTCCCTACTACTCCTTCCGTCCTGACTTATCTGATTTCCTAGATACCTAAAATCAGCCACTCCGTCTAATTTTTCGTCTCCTATCTTTATATTCGCTCTTTCCTTACATTTTCTTCGCTTGCACACCATTATCTTTGTTTTACTTTTATTTATTTTCATAAAATACTGTTTTGTCAATACCGCTTCTATTTTATTTAAAGCTATCTCTAACTCCTCCTTATTAGACTGATATATCATCTGTAAATCTAAGCATACTAATCTTTTGCCCCTCTATATCTATCCCTACAGTTGTACTGTCTTTAATGATGTTGATCGCGTCTTCGATGTATAAATAACAAGCAGCGGTGACAGTGTGCATCCCTATCTAACACCCTTCCTAATATTTACTTCTCTACGTTGCATCCCCAGCTCTATAACTGCCTGTTGCTCTTTATACAAACTAAGTATCACTATTCTATCTCTGTAACTCATCCCTACATTTTTAAGTATATTTAAAATCGTGTCCCATTTAACATTGTCAAAAACTTTTTTTAAATCTACAAATTCTATTGTCACCGGTAAAGCTAGAATGGCCTCCCGCGTTCCTCTATTTCTTCTAAACCCAAATTGATCTTCCCCTAATAGTTCTTCCGCCCTTTTTTCCATCCTCCTCTGTACAATTCTAGTTAAGATTTTTGACGTATGGGAAGTTAAACTAATTGTTCTAAATGTCTCGCACCTATCCGCGGCTCTGTATTCAGGTATGGTTACTACCGCGTTCTGTTCATAATCCTTTGGGATTTGCCCCGTTTCGTAAATGTGAGTAATAGTTACATTTACCTTTATAAATATCTTATGTTTTAAGATAGTTATGATTTCTTTGTTTTTGATAAGAAATTTATTTATTTGTCATTAATATGTCGTCTTGTTTTTTAATACCTATATAATTTTAGACAGTTCTTGCCAAATTTTCTACAGCATCCAAATCTGTTTGTATTTTAGAACAATTTTATTATCCGCGCTGTTCTAGTCGCTTTTTGTATGTTCAAAAAGGATTCTATTATAATAAAGGAAAAGAAAGGAAAAAATGTTTCAACAAAACTGTTTATTCCTCGACAATTGTTTCGACCTGTAAAAGGTCATTTTCAAAAGTACAATAGTTACTAGACCTTTTAGAGGTCGAAACAATTGTCGAGGAATAAACAGTTTTGTTGAAACATCTTTTCCTTTCTTTTCATTTATTATTGAAAATGTTTCATCTAGAATACACCATTGAAAGTTTAAAGATTCTATTATATTTTTAAACGAACATCATTATAATCACTTTTTATTAAAACAATTTCCACTACAAGACCCACTATATTAAAGTAAGGTATGTTAAAAAAATATAGAAATACGTTGAACTCTAAACAAATTTTTTTAACGTTTGATATATAGTCTTAATACAAACATTTTTTTCCTTTCTTTTAAATTACAGTTGTCCTTGTATTGCGTCAGCTCTTAAAAAATGTTTAACTGTTGCGTCATATCTAATTTTGATGAAAACTTTTCCAAAACGTGATTACAGAACAATTACCTTTATTATATTACCACTAACAACGTATTTGTCTAAATTATTATTTGCAATGCAAATATTTATACAATGAGATAGTGAAATTTATATGAACCATAACTTATTGTTAAATGATGCAACTGTAACTTATTTTCTTCACATGGTAAAAATGCTTCGCCTTGGTGGGGAATTATCTAAAAATGTCTTACCTACAATACAAAAGAGCATTCCTGATATAACAATTATAAATAAATAATTAAACGTACCTACTTGAAAACCAAATGCACTTCTGTGAAACAAAATAAACAAAATATTACATTCAAAAATTCCATGCAAAAACGTATAAAAGGTCTAAAATAAGTATTTACACCCAAGATTTCATCGTGACTTGGAAACTAAATTAACTTAATTAAAGAAAAACTTTTACGTGTCTCATTCAACTAAAAACAGTCACATCATGAATTAATATTTCGAATAACAAAATCGACTTTTTAGAAAAGTATATTAATATTAATTACAAGACAAAAGAATATCTGCTCTAAAAGACGTTACAATCGTAATTAATTTTTATTATGAGAAAAAATGTTCTTTATGCTTTCTCATTAGCTTATCACTAGCAAAATGTCCCACGGCGATGATCTGACGATGCATATAATAGCAGGTGATATGACATATGTACATTAAGTAGGTATACCGTGAGACAATTCATATATGCTCCGTTAAGCCATACAAAATACAATCCTTTATTTTTTATGCACATTGACCTGCAGGTGCCAAAATTGAGTGAACTTTATTATTTATTAAAATGCAATCGATTGAGAAAATTAAAAAAAAATACAACGTGTAATTATACAACACGCTACTGAAGTGAAACCTTTTCAAGCACACAAACATACCGGAATAGGGGGTTAAGGCGTCAGCGGCGTCGTTTCGACTGTAGAGTGTAGGCACACTCATACAAATACATCCATACATTTTGTTAGGGCTACACTATACATGCCGGAGTTGCCTGTAACGAACGTTGCATTGAAGCGCGCTCACGGCTCAAGCGATCCCCACCACGAACTCGACTACGTGGCCGAGTAGAGGGGGGACATCCGTTGCATGATTTCGTTACATAGCAACTCGCATGAAACAAACTTACCCTACCGTGCGTAAAGAAGTTTCACTTCAAAAAGTAACATTTAATTGTAACTTTCCTACGATGAATTAATTTCTAATAACGAAAAGTGCGGTATCTGGGGCGAATCACCCTTTCTCAAAATTTGACTCTGGAGCAGTGGTATAGAATATAAAACCCAAACTCTCGGGAAATTCAAAAATCCAATAACTCAAAGCATTATTTGACTCAAGCGATTTAATCACCATAACCGTATAACTTACGTTTTTTTAAACACCTTAATCCTTTATCTTAAACCGCAAATACTACTATAATAATCTTTTTAACCCCATGACCCTGTAACGTAAGCCGTGGTAGTTCATTTGCTTATCAATTAAGTATTTAAAATCTAATCTAAATAATCTAAGTTCATTTTAAAAGAGTTGGTTTTCTCTCTTAGAGAAGCATCAACGTATGTGTCCACTGAAGGTAAATGCTTTTCAGACTCAGGTTTGGTAAAAATTGAAGACTTTTTTACATGTTTTGGAGGTGCTCTTTTTTCATTTCCGCTCCTAAAAGAAACACCGAGAAGGTTGTAATAAATCATGGAAAATTGTAAATTATTTCATAATCATGTACAATTCTCCAAATATAAAAAAGAATCAGATTAATGTAAAGCATTATATTGCAATTTACAAGACGGAACGAACAAGACTAAACGAAACATTATTACTTCCAGCTGATTTAGTTAAACTATTTAAAGCAATTTTACTATTTTCTACTCTTGGAACAAAACATTTTTTATATTTTAAATGTGAAGACCAATACTAAGACTGGTACAGATTTGTTGTTTCTTTGCCCATCATTACTTTAAACCTTCTCGTAGTGTAAAAAATTTATGACACAATTCATTTAAACTTGCCACACACTCCAAACGTTATGACTTAATCAAAAAACAAACAGCATCCATGTGTGTGGATTTACATATTTGAATGAGTTGATCTAGAATGTTACGTACATTTAAATTCACATTCGCTTTTTTAACAAAAGACAAACCCATTGTTAGCACAATTATGAGTTAGTTCTCGAACGAATGTCCTCTCTGCTACAATTTTCCACTGTAAAGAATTAACGATCTGATTGACCCTTTAACACGATGAATATTAAATGCTCGCTCAACACAATTGCGTAGCAATAAATCTTTGGATGGTTAGTATCGCACTTACTCAGCAAACACACATACATATATGTAATATTTGTACATATTATTAAATGAAGATATTTCAATAGTCAAAACAAGTTGTTGTTCATCATAGTAAGCAGCGTCCGAGTATCATCAGGCAGATGTTTTTATAAAATATTTAATTGTAAGTCTTGTTTGTACTGGGTAATAATAATACCAATTAAATCAAGTGGGTTTTGACCATTTCAATAACTGGCACAATTCTTATAGGAATGTACACAAGGACAGTCAAATTTAATTGAATTGAAATCGATTTTCCGTGGAGGACCAAAATAATCTTTATACTTACTGTTATTTCAGTTGGAAGGTTGAAACGACATTTAATTTTAATGATTATTGTGATCAACACAGATCAATAAAATAACAGCAAACAGGTTTTATGACACCCCGCATCATAATAAATAAAAATTGAAATAGAGCCTGCTGATTCAGCTGGACATACTTCTTAGAACTCTCGCAATTTGATTCAAAAAATAAATATTCAAAACGGTAATTGCTATAGGTAATTATATAAATAAAATATGACATCATAATTTTTTTGAAATTAAAATTCAGTTTTGGGATTGCAGTCTTAGTCGTCACTTTGTAGAAGTAGAAAATTGAAAAATTAGTCCCTGCTCTTTACTTGTTCGAAGCTACTAGGGAAATGGTACATCATTAGTTTATTTAAAAATCAGTAACACTGAAAATCGTTTTTATTTCGGTTTCCTTAATGTTCAAAAAAAAAACTACAGGAGATAGAAAACAGTAACAATTTGTACGTAATTAAAATCCCCACAAAATGAGACACGGAGCAAATGAGAAACGAAAATTTACCTAAATATTAAAGCGATATCTACAATTTATTCCAACAAGTCCGTTGCTTCGTAAGCGAAAACAATAAAAATTACAATTTGGACTCGAATTTGTAAAAATAAAATCCCAGCAGAAATAAATTTACTAGGTATTTTAGTTGATATTACAAATTAAATTGTAATAATTAAGAAACTTGAAATAATTTTTAGAAAAACATGTCAAAATTGAGATTATAATTTTTGCGTTGTCATAAAAGTTTTCTGTTNTACCTAATAAATTCTACGATTTCGACAGCAAATTCAGTCATTTACAATTAAAAAATGTAATTTTTGCGTTGTCATAAAAATTTAGTTTTCTCTGTGTTGATAGCTTGGTACATTGAAATCGCTTTATAAACAAAAAAGTTACTGCAAAAAGACATCCGAAATGGCTATTCTCTATATAAATTTTGAAATATTTATCACAAGTTATCTTTATAAAATTTGTTACACAAGTACTTCGACCAAAGTATTCAAGTATTCTATAGAAAATGTTTGGAATTTTCTGTAATATTCAAGATTTGTCAAGTTTGTGTAGCTTAGCAGGTCGACCAAGCACCCTTTTAGATTAAGTGAGAGTATAAACCAGTCGAAGCGGATTGTTATCAGCTAGTATCAAAGAATTGAAAAAAATATTCAAATCAAGACGCCCATAAAATGGGGCAAATTAGAAACAAAGTCCTATTCGATCTTGTTTTCAACATCAAAGACCAAGGGATGTACCTTGTTCAAAGTAGTTTGTTACATATTCCAAAAAAATCTGCTGAAAAATAAGAGCGTTAGTATCTCCTTCTTGATTATCATAAAGTCGTCAGTTCTAAGACTAGTTGAACGTAATAATAATTACTTCTCTACGTTGCAGCTCCAGTTCTATAACTGCCTGTTGCTCTACAAACTAAGTATCACTCTTCTATCTTTGTAATTCATCCCTACATTTTTAAGTATATTTAACATCTTTGTTAGATATTCCAAAAATATCTGCTGAAAAATAAGAGCGTTAGTATCGCCTTCTTCATTATCATAAGGTCGTCAATTCTAAGACTAGTTGAACGTAATAATATTTACTTCTCTAGGTTGCAGCTCCAGTTCTATAACTGCCTGCTGCTCTTTATGCAAACTAAATACTATATCAATCTTCTATCTCTGTAACTCATCCCTACATTTTTAAGAATATTTAATCCCATTTAACATTGTCAAAAGCTTTTTCTAAATCTACAAATCCTCCTTCTTATTTCTGAAAAAACTGAACCTTTTAAAAAATTGATGGAATATAATGCTATAAATTTTTCCCCCTGTTTTCATACTAATGGCAAGCAAGTACATAGTGGAAACCAGTCCATAGCAGGGTTGTAAAATTATTATTGATACAAAACTTAAAAGTAATTATTTCCATATTTTGAGGTTTATACATTAACTGCATATTGTAGTGTAGGAACATTAATGTAAGAATACGGTTATAAGTATGTAAAATAATAATTAAAGTAAATACATAAAGTTACAATGATTTAGACAACACAATTGCAAAGATAAAATCATAAATAACATAAAAAAAGATATGAAACCCCACGTGGAAAACTTAAAAATTAAATTGATTGTTTGCCACTTAGTTTTTAACTGTTTATATTATATTTATGACTTTATCTTTACAATTGTATTGTCTAAATTATTGTGATTGCAAGTATTTATTTTATTTATTAGTTTATGTATGTTTACCTACTCGCAGTAGTATATTTTATGTTCTTACGCTATAATAAGTATAGGTACCTAATGAACAAACGCATCATTCGAATTTAATTGTTTTATAACTTTAAAATCTACTTTGAAAAAGGTTCACAAACAAATGGGAAACGTCAAAGTTGGTTTTATATCAATAAAGCCTCTACAGCCACGTTTTGGCTTAATTTACTTCAAATAACGCCGTAATCTATATTGGGATCCGTCAAATGGGAGGAGCCTAAAAACATGGCGCCGATTAGGGAAAATTTATGGTAGCTCCTATAGTGTACCATGCAATTTCCAAGTTTTTAAATTACGATAAAATAAGTATTGACACAATATGTGATTGGGCTGACACAAAGCCTCGGAAAGGAAATTTCGTTGAAGGTGATCGTGCTTTTGATGGCTGATGGTAAATATTTGCTGAAATATCATCATTAAAATCACGTGAACAAACTTTTATTCCGGATTCACTTCTTTGATACCTACTGCCTTCATGCAAGCTTCTATTGGTTTACTTTTTTCTCTAATTTTCCGAATATACTTTTTACATATATAAAACGGTTAGTTTTTATTGGAAAGTAGTTAATGTAGGTGAAGAGTGAAGATCTATGTCTGAAGTGCTATTGCAGCTTTTCACTGAACATATTAACTTTTTATTTGATTTAACTTTAGAAGAAAACTTCGTCGACTCCATCATCAAAAAAATTTTTAATTTTTTTAACGTGTTTTATTATTTTAATAAACAATTTTACAATTTGCGTGCACAGTTCCTATGTAAATTTTTCCCTCATTCGAGTTATCCACCAGATGGTGTATGCCCATTTGACGGGTCCCAATAGAAATCTTTCCTTTTTTAAAGAAAACTAAATCCTATAAATTTTAATAAATACATTTCATTTTCATTTTATTTGCTGTCGTTTATTTAGCTTGATAATATGTTACCGTCTACAATAAATTATTAATCTTGGTGTAACTTTATTACTTATCTTAATTAGGTAGGTACTTTATAGCTAATTTTCCTCTCTTTATTGCGACATTTTGAGGGCTTAAGGAAATGTTACACAACCGCATTCAACATTGTACATGCTATTAAATGAAATAGTATATGTATACTATCAATATTAGTATCAAATGGAGGAATATATAAATTTCGTTAAGTACTAAAAAAATCATAATACGGAGTCAAAAAAGACCTTCCGCTTCCTCCTTATCTTCCAGCTTTGCAGTAGACTACAGAAACGAGGTACTGCCCCGTTCAGTAGCGTTAGTAGGTGGTCGGAATGATTGACTCTATAATAAAATGATCAAATAAAATAGAATTGTCATTAGTGCATTACAGTGACCATAACGCCACTTAGATACCCCCATGTTACTTATTATTTTGATTCATATTTTTATATTACTAGATTTTACCTGCGTCTTGCTCAAGTTGATGTCATAAATACTTGTGAAAAATCATCAACGATCACGTTAAACTATTTTTTTATCCCTCGGAAACAGTTTTTCTATTCCCTTCAAAATATGTGTAAAAAACGTCATGATAGGATTTACCCGAGGCTTCGCTCGCGTTGATATCCTAAAGGCGTATGATAGATCATCAACGATCACATAAAACTAACTTTTTTGTATCTCTCGGAAATGGTACAATGTGTATAGAAAACGTCATGATAGGTTTTACCCGAGGCTTCGCTCGTGTTGATGTCCTAAAGCCGTATGAAAGATCATCAACCATCACATAAAATTAATTTTTTGTATCTCTCGGGAACAGTATTTTTGTGGATTAAAGGGACCGTATATCCTTTTGCATTCCCCTGACAATACGTGTAAAACACGTCGTGATAGGTTTTACCCGAGGCTTCGCTCGCGTTGATGTCCTAAAGCCGTATGAAAGATCATCAACCATCACATAAAACTAATTTTTTGTATCTCTCGGGAACAGTAATTTTTTTATAGATTAAAGGTACCCTATGTCCTTTTGTATACCCCTGACAATATGTGTAAAAAACGTCATGATAAGTTTTACTCCCAGCTTCGCTCGCGTTAATGTCCTAAATGCGTGTGAAAGATCATCGACCACTTTATATAACTAATTTTTCTATCCCTAGAGAACAATATTTTTTTCTGGATAAAAAACCTTATGTCCTTGTCTGTAGTCCTGTCATGTTTTATTTTTAAATGGACCTTGTTGGAGCACACGTAATCCTAAAATGTAGCATCGTACTACAGATGGCGTTTACTGCGCCATTTGTGGTATTTTCTAAAACGCGCTGTTAAGACAGCAGGTAAAGGTTGGTCTGTGTTCTGTCGGAGCTGTCTGCGACGCGTTGATGAGATCCAAAAATATCGAAATCGCGATCCGCGTCTGGCAGTTTAGACAGAATACAGACCACTTTAAATTATTTTATTTGTGATATTAGTTAGGAATAGGATACATCATTACCTAATAGATGGTATCTCTGTACGTATTGGTAATTATATCCTTTGTTTTAATTAATCAGCAGTAGTTATCCTGTTAGTGAAAACAAGTAGTACCTGGGTGATTCATTGCAATATAATGTTATGCTGCAAAATAGATTTGCAAAATGTTAGTTTCAGGGTCTGGCACGCTAGAAAGTGTACATATTAATAATGACGCATTCGAAGAGATCTCAATGACGACACACAACCACGTATTGGCACTTGTAACAACTACCAAGTAAAAATATATTTGGCACCACAGTTAAACAACTGGCCCACAGATTTTGTTTTAGTTTGCACATGGCATGGGTTAATCTTCTAAAGTAATCGTCTTAATGCACTTACCTAATAATTACTATGTAGTCGTTCTGGTTTACGGCACGTTAGTTACAATTTTCAACTTATTATTCAACTTTGTTTTGACTGTGTCTCAAAATAACCCTAAACGCCTATAAAGAGGATCGGTTTTGATTTATTTTTTTCTTAATTAAATAATCACGTTGATAGTGATATTTAATTAAAAACCACATTTCCCTACATAAAGTTCACTAATACAAAGCTGGTGCATCTAAATTATGTTTTTTTTAATTGTAAACTTACGCCTACGTTAGAACGACAGTTAACAATCGTCTAAATAGCGGAATCAATAATAAAATCAAAAAATTATTTCAAAGAATCAGAATAACAAGAAGCGAGTACGGCAGGGTGGTGAGGCAGTTTGCTGTCTTCATTCACCTTAAAAATGAGGTAAAAAAGAAACACTAACTCTGCAGAATATTATTCTGCCTTTAATCATTCAGCAGCTATTGATAAATCAAAACAATCCTGTGTTTCCTTGTTTTAATTAAGAAGAGCTTCTATTGTTTTGATATAATTTAGAATTAGGTTAATCTTCTTCACAACAGTGGTTAAAGGCTATTTCGCAAATTTCAATTTACAAAAAGCAGGATGTAAGGATCCATGA
The DNA here is from genome assembly GCF_000699045.2 of Agrilus planipennis. Taxonomy (NCBI): domain Eukaryota; kingdom Metazoa; phylum Arthropoda; class Insecta; order Coleoptera; family Buprestidae; genus Agrilus; species Agrilus planipennis. The sequence continues at coordinate 228,697 of NW_020442426.1, forward strand.
ACGCTCTCTCCCAAAAATGAAACATTTACACCAAATATACATACATATATGATGGGTAAACGTAAATAAAACAATTTTGGCTATTTATTCTTAATGTATCATAGAATAAATTAAATTGTTTTTCTTTGCAATATATAAAAGAAAACAAGTCCTGTGTAATGTGTACAAGTAGAAAAAAAGAGCCTATTTCGTACTTCTTCAATTTTTCTTATTTTAGAACATCTCACACCATCTATTGGTTAAAAACAAAAGCTTATAGCATGTAACTCAATCAGTTTGAATTTAAAACAGAATTGTAACGTCAATTGTTTTGTTTTTGAAACGAAACTTTTTATGAACAATATGAACGTTTAGAGATTAAGAGTACCTAAACCTGTCAAGTTAACAAAATCTGTTAAGTGAGACACACATAAGTAAGAGAGAGATTCGGAAAAGTTATATAAAAATGCAAACCTATGGGTTTTGGTAAGAAAAATAGATATAATGAAGAGAAAAAAGTAGCACTGGAATAGGTAATGACAAGTAAAGATCAGGTAGAAGTATTGCCGGGTAATTGTAACAGAGAAAAACTAAACAAGTATAGTATACCAAAAAACCTACCTAATGAAAATTGGTAACTAAGACTGTATTGGGATATGGAGCTGGAGAAGCAAAGTAGAGAAGTAGGTATTAGGAAGGGAGTCAGATAAGGATTCACACTGTCACCGCTCCTTTTTAATTTATACATTGAAGACGCGATCAACATCATTAAAGACAGTACAACCGTAGGGATAGATATGCAGAGCTAAACGATTAGCATGCTTAGATTTGCAGATATAGCAGTATTAGCAAGGAGGAGTTAAAGATAGCTTTAAATAAAATGGAAGCGATATTGACAAAACATTAATTTCTGAAAATAAATAAAAGTAAAACAAAGATACTGGTATGCAAGGGAAGAAACAGTAGGGAATGAGCGAATATAAAGGTAGGAAACGAAAAATTAGAAGAATTGGCTGATTTAAGGTATCTAGGAAGTCAAAAAGGAAGGAGTAAAAGGGATATAAACCAGAGGATAGCGCAAGGTCAAGTAAAAAGAAGTTACTTCTATGCTCGCGAACGGTTAATTTAGAAATTCGAATGAAATTGTTAAGGATGTATGACTGGAGCCCGACGCTGTATGAGTGCGAAACATGGACGATGGGCCCCACGGAAAAGAAAAGGTTAGAAGTGTTCGAAATGTCGTGTTACAGACGAATGGTAAGGATGCCATGGATAGAGAAGGCTAGAAATGAAAAGGTATTAGAAAGATTAGAAGAACAGAGGACTCTATGGAAGTCAATGTCGAGATAGGTTGGTAGGACACCTTCTCAAACATGAAGGTCTAGTCAGAGACATATTAGAGGCAGAAACAGGAGTTAAGAGGAGTAGAGGTAGACCTAGGTTAGAATACTGTTCGCAAATAGTTAAGGATGTGGGATGTTCTAGTTTCAAGGAAATGCGCAGATTGGCTCAGGATAAGAAGGAGTGAAGGTGCGGTCCAACCAGTCTTAGGACTGACGACCTTATGATGATGATGAAGATTTCTGTAAGAATATTACAATATTGCGACTCTGCGATAACTAACCATCAGCAAGGCGATGAGTCCTATGTCAGCGATCTATTCTGCAAAATTGTGCTTTGAATGGCACAGTTCGTTGCACTCAAAAAAAAAAACAACAATATTTTTTACAGATATTTGTCTGCAGCGCCAAAGCATTAAGATGTTTACTCATGAAAAGAGATCGATAAGCTTTTGACACTTAAGCTAAATATAAATTCTTCTGAGGAATTGAAAGACGGTACAATTTTCGTTTGAAAAGCGAGGCCAAAACCCTGCTTATTTTTGGAGCGATACTTGCAGCGTACTTGAACAATTCTTGGCAAGTACGGCGAAAATGTTGCAATATATACTCAGCTGGGTGACATTTTAGAAAAAGTGCATTAATCGTTTCGCGACACGATCAACGTTGTATTTTAATGACATATCAAATTTTCAAAAGGTTCAATAAATTTGAAATGATAATAAACAGAGATATTGGCTCAACTCCAATTTTATGGAATAGAACGCATTATCGCTATTTTGTAGTTAAATATAAAGCAATTCAATTAAAAAAATTCCATTTTGTATCATAAGGTCAATAATTTATAACTTCCCTTCATTTAAAAATGATCTACAATCGCCTAATTAAAGGAAACTATAAATATATGCCACGGATGTGTGATATCATCCTGGTGTCAACTTGTAGCGACTTCAATGATTTACCAATAAGTTGACCAGTACACAGCGAGGACTAAAAATTATCGTGCATTTCTTCTTATCATGATTCTTATACGTATTTTCCTCCTCCGCATCTTTCGCCAATGTATCTAAGTAGTTTTTTGTTCCCCCTTAAATTATCTAACAAATGAAACTTGTTCGAAGTCGCTAAGTGTTTTTATTTATCGGCAAATAGCGTTTAAAGTTGAAAAAGTTTTTTCCTACCACCTGTCGTATTTCAAACTGCTCCCCGTTATCTAATTAACCCAAAGATCAACAAGTCTACTGTTCGTTTCAAGAAGGTAGAGAGCCTCTTCCCTTTATTAGGATGTGCCGTAGCATAATTCCAAATTCAATCATATTTGTCTGCGGAGCTCATTTCTCCACCGATCATCGAGCGAAAGCAGTACAGTACCATTTGCAAACTTATTTAAACTGCCTTGTTAAAATTTACGAATATGTTTTATTTAAAAGCATGTTTAGCCAAAAATAATAACAAGTGAATTGACTTAACGTTCTACACACCTATAAAACTTTTGCTTTGTTTTCCATTGTTAATTTATATACATTTTTGTNCAAACGTCAACGCGTTGATCACCAAGTGGTGAGTGTTGAGAGAAGTTGTTATTAGTCAATCGGCAGGTAGTGTCCCACCGAAATTTTCCAGGGCCGCATCCAGTTATTGCATGTATCTTTAAGTGTTTTTTCATAATTATGACTTTAAAACTAAAATAAACCATTTCTTAGCGAATTTTTCTCATTCTGTAAAATGAATTTAATAAATATATAGCACTTTTATTGACCTCTTCGTCGCTGTGCTAATCGACAACAATATTTTGGTGTATTTTAAAAAAAATAAGCAAAATTACCTTTTGAGCGTTTTGTAAAAGTTATCAGGCGACCGACTCCAGTCGCTATATCTGTGTGAGATTTCTAGGAATTTCATACAAACGATTCATTACCAAAAGTTGCTACACCCGAAATCGGCGTTACATCCGAAGTTATAGTCACATGAATTTTGTTTTAAATTCAAGGGCCTTAGATTTGACGCCGCTACAGTAAAATGCTCGCTACAACGAAGGTGGTAATAAATGAAATCCATCATAATTGAATATTCTAATTCACCCACGACATATCACTGTCGTTTATATATCTGAACAATAATGGTAACACATGTTATTAAACAAATTTATTTATAAACGTGATGACTGATGATATAATTATTTATCCTTTTATATTTGCAAACGTTTTTTATTTGTGGTATTGTTTTTATTATTTTTAAACAAAAGTGCAAATAAGAAGTAGACTACCCATTTATCTCAAAGCCCTGTACAAACAAGAGCATCTTTATATATTCGCAAAGCAAAAACAAAATACGTAGGTATACCCATAAGTGTTTTATCTTGGATTTTCCAAATGAATAGGTAACAAAACTAGTGCGTATGATATTTCGCGACTTAACTATAAATTTTATCTCATATTTGAACATTGAAATGCTAAAAGCAAATACCATGTGCAGTAACGTAAACAGTTGCTCTAAAAACCTCTTATTAAGGGTCATATATGATTTCTTTTAAATTATTTATTTACGCTAAGCATATTGCATTTTTTTATTATAATAAGAAATTGTTAAAAAAACAGAAGTTTTTAAGTTAGAATCTTTTTTATTATTTGTTTAGATTTTTATTGTTTATCAATTAATAGAAATTAGTGACAATAAATAAAATGTGAAAAATACACCTATAAAGAAATTAAAACTAAATATATAGCATTTTTATTGACCTCTTCGTCGCTGTACTAATCGACAACAATATTTTGGTGTATTTTAAGAAAAATAAGCAAAATTAACNATTGGATTCAGAGAGTTTAATTAATTTAATTTTTAATATTTTTGAAATATACACTAAACCAAAATTCACACTGTTTTGCACTTAACATAAAGCGCGTGTCGATTTTTCAAAAATTATTTGTAGTACGAAATTGTAAGTTGGTCTTTTTTAGTTTATAATAATTTTTTATGTTTCGGGATATGGAAATCCTTGTTTTACACTGTATTCGCACGACCTGGCACGTTTGTCGCACTCACCCTTCACTCAAACAACATTCATCCCATTAGTTTTATGCAGACGTTTCTCGCACTCGCCCTTAACTAGAACTGCAATCATTCCACTCGTTCTTATGAGGACGTTTGTCGCACTCGCCTATAACTGGAACGACAATTATCGCACTCATTCTTACGTCAACGTTTGTCTACTCGCCTATGACTAGAACAGCAATAATCCCACTCGTTCTTATGCCAACGTTTGTCGCACTCGCCTATGATTACAACGACAATTATCCCACTCGTTCTTATGCGATCGTTTGTCGCACTCGCCTATGACTAGAACGACAATAATACTACTCGTTCTTATGCGGACGTTTGTCGCACTCGCCTTTAACCAAAACTACAATCATTCTACTCGTTGTTATGCGCACGTTTGTCGCACTCGCCTATAACTAGAACGACAATTATCTCACTCGTTCTTATGTCAACGTTTTTCGCACTCGCCTTTAACTAGAACGACAATTATCCCACTCGTTTTTATTCTAGCGTTTATCACACTCACCTATGACTAGAATGATATTCACCCCACTTGTTCTTATGCGGACGTATGTCGTACTCGCTTTTAACTAGAACGACAATCATCCCACTCGATCCTATGCCAACTTTGGTCGCACTCACATTTAACTCAAAGGGCGATCATCCCATTCGTTGTTGCACTCATCTTTGACTAGAAAGACAATCATCCCAATCATTCGTATGCGAACTTGGTTGCACTCGCCTTAAAGTTAAAGGACGATCATGCCATTCGTTCTTATGCGGACGTTTGTTGCATTCATCTTTGACTAGAAAGACAATTATCCCACTTGTTCTTTTGCAAACGCAGCATTGTTTAGAAAAGTTTACTTTTTTGACTTGTTATTAGTACAGACACTAAGTATATTTATATAATTTCAATTTTTTATTTATAATTTATAATAATAAATATTTTCAGTACTATTTTTACAAATATTTTATTGTTTATTACTACGATCTAATTATTATAAAAGGATCCATTTTTTTAACTGAAGCATATTTCTCTTGTAGGACTGTATTCCCGGACTTCCCGGTTGTTAAGGGGCGCAGGTGGTCTGAAGTTGTCCTTGACGAACCCTTCATACTGATCGCAGGGGCAAGTGTCATCTCGACAGTAGCAGCGAAGTTTACGGAAAGCTTTCAGCTTGAAAATAAATCGGAAGTTAAAAACAGAAAAAAAACTGCTCATGTACAGTGATAAAAATAAATAGATGTAAAAAAATAAAATGTGCTGCTTTTTTATTTTTCTTTTTTTTCTTTTCCTATTATTGTTTATGCTTAAAAGTTTATTCCCAGAAATATTTGAATCTGAACTCCTGTTATTTTCCAAAACATAAAGATTTTCCGAGAAGGGTAACAAAAATACTGTCTTTGACATAATAACAAATATTTGCTTAACAAAATGTGGGTATTGTTTATTAATAAAGAAAGTGTTCTAAAAAATATAGGTGCCTATACTCTGTTCACTTTCAAGATAGGCAAACGTCAACGCGTTGATCACCAAGTGGTGAGTGTTGAGAGAAGTTGTTATTAGTCAATCGGCAGGTAGTGTCCCACCGAAATTTTCCAGGGCCGCATCCAGTTATTGCATGTATCTTTAAGTGTTTTTTCATAATTATGACTTTAAAACTAAAATAAACCATTTCTTAGCGAATTTTTCTCATTCTGTAAAATGAATTTAATAAATATATAGCACTTTTATTGACCTCTTCGTCGCTGTGCTAATCGACAACAATATTTTGGTGTATTTTAAAAAAAATAAGCAAAATTACCTTTTGAGCGTTTTTAATTATTTATTTTGAATAGAAACAGATAATAGTCGGCAAAAAATATTTAACTACATAATGAAAATGCCCTAATATCTAGTAAACTCGTTTATATCAGCCCCTTCGGTGATATTTACTCTGAAAACAATAATTGTGAAATCGTCGAACGTATACTATTTAAAAAACTCTTCGAATTATTTTAAAAGTACAAAAATACAAAAATCGGACTGATTTTAATAAACAGTGTACTCCCCTCTTCCTTTTAGCATTTTTACTGCCCTTTCCACATAAAACGTCATCAACAAGAAAAAGCTTCCCGGCGAGGGTGTGAAAACAACAACAAATTTTCCCTCATTAACCTGAGGCAGTTTATAGTCGGTAAGAAGTTTCACATTAACAAAAGAAAAGCTTAATTACAATAGTCTCAGATGAGGGAGGGAATTAAAATGGGGGAAGATGGTAGAGGAAACCAGAAAAAGGGTGGTACAATATGAGATAAAACTTGAAAAGCTTATGGATGAGGATATAAGAAAGGAATTATGAAGGAAAAGGATTTTAAATACTGGAACAAAAACCACGTATGATAAAGAGAGGGATGGTGCAATAGACGATTTAAATTTGAATCAGGAACTATTGAATGAATGGGGCCGAGTGGGGGTACGTGTTGAGGAAATGATGAGAGTAATATGATAAGAGATGATAAGGGAAGAAGACCTAAGAAGAATTAATAAGTCGAGATATGTGGAATGTCTAAAGGCGTTGCCATGAGAGCATTGGCAGGGAGATTGTTTGCCAGACTATCTGAATAGAATGAAGGAAGTGGAAGAAGAACAAATGACATGTAGGATATGTGAAAGGGGAGATGAAACAATGATGCATGTGCTGGGAGTATGTGAGAAAATTAAAGATTTGAATGATTGTAAGGAGATATTAAGTGGGAGTGACGATGGTCTGATCCTGCTAAAAAGTATAATTAAAAAAAGAAAGTCTCTCTGGTGTCGCTAGGAGAGACTGTCGAGAGCCTGTCAAAAAAACTGTTTAGCGTCTCTGAACGAAAGACTCGAGTCGTTCATAGAAAGATCTCCATTTTGTATCCAGTCTCTGAACGAGAGATTCGAATCTCTGAACGAAAGACTCGAATCTCTCAATAAGTGGTGTCTCGATAGACACGATTAAAATTTTCTAAGTTCAACATATTTTAGAGATCCCAGTCTTTCTACGAGAGACACTAGTCTCTCAATTTTTCAGTTTTATTTATTCAGTCTCTCTGTGAAAAACTCAAATCTCTAAATTAACAACTTTATCGTTCGAGTCTCTCATACAGAGACTGTGAGAGATCCATAAAAACACCTAGGCAATAACTGAGAGACTGTGAGAGACGCTCTCAGAGACGCTGAAAGACTGAGAGATTGTAGAGAGACTGAAAATATTTGTCTAGGGTACATACAATAGTCTCAGATATTCCATTTACTGTTATTTTATTACCTGTTCTCTGGAAACTTCAATAGGCTCCTTAAATATAATCCATGTGACGCATTCAGAGCAAGGAGGCGTCGTTAAGGAACCCTGGTACGTCCAGTATCCACTTTCAGGAGGAATAAGACTTCCTGGGTCAAGAGGTATAACGAAGATTGCTTTTTCTCCTTTAAACTGGACTTTTGACAGTTGAGCCACCACTTTATCCAGTTCAAAGTGTTTTCTACCAGGCTATTAAAACACAAGATAATAAGTTAAGCCTTTATCAGGAGTATCTCTATATTTTACTATAATCCAGGAGGTGGGGGGAAAATGTCAGTTCTACACTAATATCTGGGAAAGAGGAAGAAGGTATTGGATATAGGAACGAAAAATAAATACGATAGAGAGAGGGAGACGTCTTTAAAGATATAAAACATCAATCAGAAGCAGGTGAGGGAGCTGTTTAGAGGAATTGATGAGAAAGAGATTCTGGAAAATGATAAGGAGAAAGGATCTAAGAAAAATAGAGGAGTATAAATATGCAGTGGGAGTGAGGGAGATTTTGTGGAGAGATTGGCAAGAAGATTGGGTGCAAAAAACGCTTGAAAATAATAATTTTTTGAAATTGCAATTTTTATTGCAAAAATATTTTTAAGACGTTATGATAAAGCCCTTTTAATTCTTAATCAGATTAAAATTTGTAAAATTTGTTACTGAGATGTGTTAATTTGTTTATGGCGAAACGTTAAATTTTTTTAAAGGCAGAGACTTTTTTCAAGTAGAATTTGATTATCGAATGCCACCGGATTCATTTCTTTATTGTTATTATTTAACGGGGCTATAATTTATCAAAGAACTTATCCAAATTCGGTTGGTAGTAGATAATGTGGTTGTTTTATCATTATTTTTATGTTAACATTCAAGATTTTCAAGTGAGAAATGTGTCCAATGTACCTATTAGAGACGCTCCGACTCTAATCGTTTATAAAAACAAATTACTCCACTCCTTAAAGCTGTAAATAAGGAATTAAACTTTTTTGACATTGATTTTCATTATAATATCAAAATAAGACAAGAAAATAATCTTACTTGAAAGAAGTATTTGCCATTTTTTTAACAAAAATCTAGAAAAATAAACAATTGACTAAACAAATAAACATCTCAATAACACATTAATCGATTCGGTTTTACAAAATTTCTCTGATTTTCATTAGGATATGAAAATATAAGTCTTCAAGACGAGAATCCTACTTAAAAAAATATATGCCTTTTTAGTTAATGCTAATTTGGAATTGAAAAAAAATAATTAGTCGTAGATAACGCAAATATAAGACATTTTTAATTAAAATCTAGGTCTGTACCTTTATTAGCTTGCTTGATGTATAAGCTTTTTTTGTTTGAACAACACGGAATAGATTACGGACGCGTTCCGGAATGATTTTTTGGGTAAATTTTATTCAAAAATACAGACAAATTTTCCTGATGCTTATAATTACGAATTATTAAAGTATGTTAAATAAAATAAAATTATATAATAGTTTAATTAAAGTAAGAAAATCTTTGTCAGAAGCCAATTCTTCACCTCTCTGATTTTGACCCATAACATGTATCGTTTTTTCTCCCACAGGACTAGTACTAAGCATTTCTAATGTCAATCTTATATATAATTTATACTTCTACTTACTGTACCTAACCGTAAAAATCATTTGGGAAAATAGATGAATAATGTGAGTGAATATTGGCTAAGTTAACAACGCCCACTGTGATTAAATATTTATTTTTCGAAATATGATGACAAACCAAATAAATTAAGTGCATCTGTTGAGTGACGTATTTATTGAACGAATCATAGAAGAGCGTAAATATTTATTTGAAATATATAAATCTATATTTGCTAATATACAATGAAAATATTGACTTACTTTTAAAAATATTGCTACCACTGCCAACCCATCTGGATGTTGTGACGCTTGTTCAAAAGAATTGTATTTCGTGTTCCAGTGAACCAAATGTATCTAAAACACACAAAAAAATTGTTTATATCATCCAAAGAAATCGACAAAAAGATATGTTCTTCCTTAGTTTCCTGCAGTTTTTTTATGTAAAAGAATGTAAAAATATAATTTATGTACTCACTTCCCCGGCATAACTTTTTCCATCAATTCTATGTTCAGACCCACTCTCATCGTCTGCCCCCCAGTGACAATGGAATTGTTCCAATTGATAATTATCTTTAAGTGGACCACCGTATAATTCTTGCAAGAGATAGCAAAATAGTTAGGATAAAAATTGTAATCAATCATTTCATTGTGGGTTAATGCCTAAATTGCTTTAAACTTTACATACCTACCTAACTTGTTTTGTAAATTTTTTATTATTTAATTAATTATTACCTATATTAGACCAAAAGGTTTAAAAAAATTGATAGTATCAAAACTCAAATTTCCAATTTTGAGATTAGATTCAATTAAACTTTAGTGAAACGAAATCTAATGTTTATTTATTTGTTTATTGCTATATATTAGCGTGTGAGTGAGTTTAAAGCAGAGTTAAAGTTAATATTAACATTGATGGAGACGAAAAACTAGAAACAAGTCAACGATTTTGGATATTAAGGAAGTCAAGACGAAAAAAGCGGTAAAGACATTTAAAAAACAGAATAGCTCAACGTTACCGCTCCTTTCACTACTGCACTCGCGAAGTAATGGGATAGGTAATTTGGGAATTGGAAAAAGATTATTAAAAGTGAGCAAGAAGGTGGAAAACCCAGACTAGATTAATGTTCTCAGAGATTTAGGGATGTGAAAGAGTTAGAGACTTATTGGAAGTTGCAAACGTATTAGACTCAGAAACAAGAATAACTATAGATGAACAAAGGAAGACTTAGATTGGATTACTGCAATCAGAGAGTTAGGAACACGGAAGAGTTAGAGACTTAATAGAAGTTAGAGAAGTTTTAGACACATAAACAAGAGTAGATAAAAGCAAAAGAAGATCTAGATTGGATTACTGCTATCAGAGTTAGGATGCGGAAGTGTAAGAGATATATTAGAAGTTAGACGCATATTAGAAGCAGAAACAGGAATAGAAAGTGGAATTGGAAGGCGTAGAGTAGATTATTTATTGTTCTCAGAGACTTAGGTATATGGGAGATTTAGAAACATATTAGAAATTAGAGGCACATTGGGAGCAAAAATGCTACTAAAGAGGGACAAAGGAGTACTTAGATTGAATGACTGTTTTCAGAGTGGAAAAGTTAGAAACTTATTAGGAGCTAGAGACGTATTAGGTACAAAAGAGGGGCAAGATTGGATTCAGAGAGTTGGGCTGTGGGTGAATTAGAGACTTAGAAGTTAGAGACGTATAAGACACAGAAACAATAGTAAAAATGGACAAAGGAAGGCTTAGATAGGATTCCTGTTATCACAGTTACAATGCGGAAGAGTGAGGGACATATTAAAAGTTAGATATACATAAGAAGAAAAAGCAAGAGTAGAAAAAGGCAGAAGAAGACTTAGATTATTTTACTGTTCATGATAGAGAACTTACCAGATCCAGTTCCTTTTACATGGACTTTCCAACAATATCCAGGATTTGAAATATCTATTGTATTTTCAGGTACATATTTCCACGTCAATTTAGTGGTGCAGTTCAGAGGTTTGACTTCAGTTTTTTTTATATCTACGGGACTCTGTTTCTCGCCGGCAGCATCAGGAAATACTTCTGACCATGTTGTTGGGCCTAAACAATACATTTACCTATCATAAACTGCTAGTAATTTCAATTATAAAAATTGTCAATGTTAACTATTTTATGCGGACTTAGTTGTAAATTTGGTTTAGAATAAATAGAAAAACGCGAGAGGTCATTCTAGTTTTACGTGTAACAATAGAGAAAACGAAAGAGTGCGTACATAGGATTTGTAGATTTAGAAAAAGCTTTTGACAATTTTAAATGGGGCAAGATATTAAATATACTTAAAAATGTAGGAATGAGTTACAGAGATAGAAGAGTGATACTTAGTTTGTATAAGGAGCAACAGGAAGTTATAGAACTGGACATAGAGAAGTAGATATTAGGAAGAGAATCAGACAATCATGCACACAGTCACCGCTACTCTTTAATCTATTCATCGAAGACGTGATCAACATCATTAAAGACAGTACAACTGTAGGGATAGATATGCAGGGACAAAGGATTAGTATGCTTAGATGTGCAGATGATATAGCAGTATTAACATCTAGCAAGGAGGAGTTAGAGATAGCTTTAAATAAAATGGAAGAGGTGTTGACAAAACAGTATTGTATGAAAATAAATAAAAGTAAAACAAAAATTCTGGTATGCAAGGGAGAAAAAGTAGGGAAAGAGTGAATTTAAAGTTAGGAGACGAAAGGTTAGAAGAAGTGACTGATTTTAGGTATCTAGCAGTCAGATAAGTCAGGACGGAAGGACGAGTAGGGATATAAAGCAGAGGATAGCGCAGGGTCCTTCTATGATGAGGATACCATGGATAGAGAAGGTTAGAAATGAAGAGATATTAGAAAGAATAGGAAATCAGAGGACTCTATAGAAGTTAATAACAGATAGACGAGATAGGTTAGTAGGGCACTTTCCCAGATATAAAGGTCTAGCCAGAGTAGAGGTAGACCTAGGTTAGATTGCTGTTCACAAATAGTTAACGATGTGGGATGTTGTAGTTTTAGGGAAATGCGAAGATTAGCTCAGAATAGAAAGAAGTGAAGATGAGTGTCTTAGGCCTGACGATCTTATGATGATAAATTGTACACAAATAACGGAAAATTAACAATCCTTTGCAAAAACTACTAAAAAACTAATAAAGAAAATAATTTTCAACTCCAGGTTGCAAATTTTAAAGGTATTTAGGCTTAGAATATAGTCTTGAATAATTTGAGTCAGTTAAATGACTGCAATACTAACACGATAATACTAATGTCGAGCGCCTTCGCCAAATTTACTTTTCATTCATTATTTAGTAATAAATATTTATATTGCGTATAATATTTTTTTGTCTTACAACATTATATAAAATGACCCTTTATATGTATTATTTATATATATTCCACCCTTCAGACAATCTTAACTGATTATTTCTCAAGTGCTTTTAACTTCCAAAACCGGATAATTTTATCTTTTTATAAATCCATGCTAAAAGTCGCCACTTGAATAATATATATTATATATTGTAATTTGT
>NW_020442426.1:241738-270638 GCF_000699045.2 Agrilus planipennis
GCGGTAAACGCCATCTGTAGTACGATGCTACATTTTAGGATTACGTATGCTCCAACAAAGTCCATTTCAATATATGGATATCTACTTGCCGAAACGAATCCCGGCGTAGCTAACCTCAACGTGATAGGCACGTTACCATAATAGAATAAAATAATTCGAAGTGGTCTGTATTCTGTCGAAACTGCCAGACGCGGATCGCGATTTCGATCTTTTTGGATCTCATCAGCGCGTCGAGAGCATACGTAATCCTAAAATGTAGCATCGTACTACAGATGGCGTTTACAACGACATTTGTGGTATTTTCTAAAACGCACTGTTAAGACAGCAGGTAAAAGTTGGTCTGTATTCTGTCGGGCTGCCTGCGACGCGCTGATGAGATCCAAAAGAATCGAAATCGCGATCCGCGTCTGGCAGTTTCGACAGAATACAGACCACTTCGAATTATTTTATTCCTGACCGTTAATTTCAAATTATATTGTTTTCTCCAATGTGGCGGTCAAACAACTTTATGTTTCTTGTTACGTTGCGGTATATTCAATCATCTTCAGACTGAAAAAATTTTGTTTTTTTTTAACCTATAGCTCTATTAAGTTAGGTATTATACATTTGTTACTAAAATGTAATTGTTGGTCAAACAACATACCTTTTAAAGTGTTACTGCTTGTATACAGATTTTAACTTAATTTTAAACATTACTTCTATTATTATTATTATTATTTTAATTTATCGTTTATGTTATTAAATTTATTTAAATATTTCCTAAATTATTCGTATTAGTTATGAAGTTTACAGTGTGGGTGTTTTTTTTATGTGTAGGTATCTTTTCTTTGATAATCTGATTTTTATAGTTAATTTCCCAATCCAAAATTTCAGGTTCTTTGAAATTGAAATTGTGTTCTGATAGTGCAAAACATGCATTAAATAGCAAAAGAAAAAATTCTACCGTATTTTAAATAACTATATCATACCTACGATAATTTATCGATAAACAATCAAAAAAGAAATTACCTACCCGAGTGCACTTAATCCACTTGTATATAGTTATTTGCTTTGGAAACGATTATGAAAACATCGCATGCAACTAAGTAATCGATACAATTACCTCTTATACATTGTATGAAAAGGTAAATAAACTAATAAATAGGAGAGTAATTTAATTATTTTACAATAAATAGTCAATAAAATTTGCCAGATTTTTAATAATTAAATTTTGTTAAATTTATTCTTACCTAACATTAATAAGAATTTTTAATATATGCGGCTGGTGTTGATCAATAAATATTTATTATCATCATGGTCCAAAATTTTGTAACATACAATAAATGATTAATTTAGCTAATCAAAAAAACATACGTTTAGAACGTATCAAACTGAATTTCAGAAGAATATAATAAACTGGATCTTCATGCAAATTAAGCTTCGGTAATTTTCTAGAGCAACCTTCCGTTAAATAATTCACGGTTTTACGATACAGTTGTTACACTTTTTTTTTCCTAACGTTTTAAAACAATTCAGGGAAACTGTCCTTCAACGTTATTAAAACAGTGGGTTTATTTACATTTTATTAGCGCTCGTACACACGTATGAATATTTGTTTACACTTCCACATTTCAGGTAAAATACAGAAATAATTACGAGCGATAAAATGAAAAATTTACATGTACAAGCTAAGCGCATGCATTTATACGTAACATTTGTAAACATGCATCCAATTCTTTCCTAATGTACACATTACTAGATTTTATCCGCTGCTTCGCTCGCGTTCATGTCCTAAATACTTGTCAAAAATCATCGACGGCAACATAACAGTGTCTTTTTTTCGGGATAAAAGATACCTTATATCCTTTTCTATACCCCTAATAATGTCAAAAAAATTTCATGATAAGTTTTACCTGCGGCGTTGCTCTCGTTAATGTATCCTAAATACTTGTCAAATCATCGACAACCACATAAAACTAATTTTTTTATCCCTCGGGAACAGTATTGTTTTTCGGGATAAAAGATACCTTATATCCTTTTCTGTAACCCTGATGATGTGTGTACAAAATTTCATGAAGAGTTTTACCCGCGGCTTCGCTCGCGTTTACGTTCTAGATACGTGTCAAAAATCATCGACGACCACATAAAACTAATTTTTTTATCCCTCGGGAACAGTATTGTTTTTCGGGATAAAAGATACCTTATATCCTTTTCTGTAACCCTGATGATGTGTGTACAAAATTTCATGATGACCGGTCGAGTAGTTAAGCCATGAAATGGTAATAGACAGACAAACAAAAAACAAACAAACAAAAAAAATATTCGATTAAGCTAACGTGCCTATCACGTTGAGGTTAGCTACGCCGGGATTCGTTTTCAGCAAGTAGTTAACCATATATTTAAATGGACCTTGTTGGAGCATACCTAATCCTAAAATGTAGCATCGTGCTACAGATGGCGTTTACTGCGCTATTTGTGGTATTTTCTAAAACGCACTGTTAAGACAGCAGGTAAAAGTTGGTCTGTGTTCTGTCGGGCTGCCTGTGGCGCGCTGATGTGATCCAAAGAGATCGAAATCGCGATCCGCGTCTGGCAGTTTCGACAGAATACAGACCACTTCGAATTATTTTATTCGTTTAAACTCACATTAGCATTTTATAATATTACATAGGATACGTTTGTATTTGATTCATTCTTGTTAAAGAAAAAAGGGAATGGATAGATAGCTGACGCAAATTTCAATTATAGAGGAAACTAGCATACTTGTAGTTATTAGATAAAATTATCCTTATCGGCGATAACTAGTTCTTTTATTCCATGTAATACCTTTTAACTAATCTACATATCTTTATAATACAGGAAATATACAAGATACCTATTTTGTCTAAAAGTTTAACAATAAATTGTTCACTCGACTGTCTAACACACGAAAAGCAATTTCGGTTTTGTCAACGATAAAAGCGTAATATGTTTTTTTCAATTGAATATAGCAACATATACATTTACAAAATTGATCTTGTAGTCTTGGTCATGGCGTTGCAAAGATACAAGACTAAACAAAGACCGTCTTTAAACTAGTAAGACTGAACCAAGAACGTCTTTGTACTAGCAAAACCAAGACTAAAACCAAGACCGAACAAACAAGATCGAGATTAAAACAAAAACCGAATGAACAAGACCAAAATAAAGTAGACAAGACTAACGAAAAATTATTACTTCCGGTGGATTTATGAAATAAATTATTTCACGCAACTTTAATATATTACTTTCTTGGAATAAAACTCTTGAAATTTTCAGTTTATTAGATTTTAAAACTAAATATAGAAAAAAATACAACGTGTAATTATACAACACGCTACTGAAGTGAAATTTCTTTAAACATACCCGGATCGGGGATAAGAATTGTTTTAATCGTAATATTTGTAGACTATGAATTTAAATTTTACACTATACATGCCGAAGTTGCCTGTGACGAACGTTGCATTGAAGCGCGCTCACGGCTCAAGCGATCCCCACTACGAACTCGACTACGTGGCCGAGTAGAGGGGTGACATCCGTTGCATGATTTCGTTACACAGCAATTCGCATGAAACGAACTTACCCTACCGTACGTAAAGAAGTTTCACTCCAAAAAAAAAGAAAATTTACCACTGTCCAAAAAAGGGATTTGCAAGATCATGACTGAGACTATAACAGCAATGCCAAGACCAAAACCAAACTTAGAAGTATTTGAGCAAGATGAAGACTTTGCTTATCACTACGTTTATGTAAATTATTGAACACAATCTCACAGACCTGGGAAATTTAATACTTTGACTCTTTGCATATGTTAGGCCCGAAAACCGAAAATGCTCAGTGGCCGGAAAAAACGGCCACATCGCTTTCTGGCTGCCTTCGAACGCACAGAACGCGTTTTGGCTGTTTTTAAACGCTCGCAATGCGTTCTGGTAACTGTTAAACAGCCGGAACGCGTTTTGTCAATTGTTGAACGCTCACAACGCGTTCTTAATGATTTGCCGCTTTCTACCTGCGTACAATGAGATTTATATTGTACTTATAAAACAAATGAATTTCAATCCATTTTTCAGTTTTTAGTAAACAATTCAATTATTGACAACTATAATTGGATACCAAAGATGGGTTCGGTTTTTCTCGCCGAATCATTTCAACAATATTAAATTTCTTATAATTGTTTTTCAGTTCTAGGAAGAAAGTTACACTGAACACTTAGTAGTTTGAGTATATAATAACTAACTTGACTTCATGAAAAATCAGTACAGTTCTCGTCAGTGTAGCGAGAAGATCAGTCTGTCATTGACTAAACAACTTACTAAAGTCGTTTGAAAAGTTACACTTTCATTAAAATGTCTGATAAATCAGCGAAAGAAATTTTTTATGATAAAGTAAAACCAATTATTGATAGTTGTGACGATAGATCTATGTTGCTGTCTGAGGAAAGGTACGAATTGCTTGTACGAGAAGTTGAGCATGCATAAAATGCGCCCAAAAATCAGAAGTCTCGACAATATAAGTGTTCAGTGTAACTTTCTTCCTAGAACTGAAAAACAATTATAAGAAATTTAATATTGTTGAAATGATTCGGCGAGAAAAACCGAACCCATCTTTGGTATCCAATTATAGTTGTCAATAATTGAATTGTTTCCTAAAAACTGAAAAATGGATTGAAATTCATTTGTTTTATAAGTACAATATAAATCTCATTGTACGCAGGTAGAAAGCGGCAAATAATACAAGTCGAACATTAAGAACGCGTTGTGAGCGTTCAACAATTGACAAAACGCGTTCCGGCTGTTTAACAGTTACCAGAACGCGTTGCGAGCGTTTAAAAACAGCCAAAACGCGTTCTGTGCTTTCGAAGGCAGCCAGAACGCGATGTGGCCGTTTTTTCCGGTCACTGAGCGTTTTCGGTCTTCGGGCCTAACATATATATTCCTTGTTCCTAGTAGGCAGTCCGCCTGCTTATTATTCGAATATGTCTTCGCGATAGTGCTCAATAATTTGATCTCGTCACATTCAATTGAATTCTCGAAGGACGAGCACGTGTGTTGAAACTAAAGGGGATAGCGTTACGGATACCAATAAAGTAACACAAAGATAATTTCGAAACAACTCATTCAAAAGATGAGAAATTGAGAAGTAATCAGTTTCATCCCTGCCCGTCACCCTACACTCATCAAATGTGGCCGGGGTAGCCTAGCCGACATGAGTGTCAAGGGTCACGGAAATGTGACGATGCCATGAACCCGAAATAGATTTCCAATGCCAGAGTACAAGTAATCAAACTGGAAGGAGGACGTATCCTTTATACAAACGACTAATGATGGAGATTGATACTACGAGAAACCCGGAAGCTCCAGTTGAGAAATCTTTCTGCCTATATTACCAAACCGTTTGAGGTAGTAGTAGTGGTTGCATCCCATACGCTAAGCGAAAGAAGATTCACCTCAATTAGATTTAGAGAAACCGGAGGTAGCCCCAGGTAGGACGATGTCCTCTATATCTATCCCCTCTTCCAAGTGGATTGTTAGAAACGTACCCCTCCCCCGTCATCCAAACAAGTTACAGTAAAGTTTGCCCAAATTACCTGAATTTCTCCTTCATAAATCATTCATCACAGACATAAAAGTAACCATTCGATCCAACATATAGATAAACAACAATTAAATACAGCAGTTCTCATTTTGTATTTCAAAAGAATCTTTATTTATACATTTACTAGCTATCTGAGGTCTCGGAATTAGGAGTAAATCAATTCTATAACTAAAAAAGGCATTCCACCGAACGGGACCCGAACACAGCCTCCCGCGTTGCTAGCAAGCAATGATTTCAATGAAAGCATCATGTTTAACACGTACCAAATTGAATTTACGAAGAAGATTTATAAACTGTAGTAATTTTCTAAATCAACCTTCCGTTAAATAATTGACCATTTTATGATGCAGCTGTATTTTTTTTTCCTGTTAAAACAATTCAGAATAACTGTCCTTCACCGTTATTAAAACAGTGGATCTATTTACGTTTTATGAGCGCTTATACTCGTACGGATTTGTTTACACTTCCACATTTCAGGTAAAATATAGAAATTCACGTTGAACTTTTCCAGTTTTTCTCAACATATTCCTAAACATGCATAGACAAACATAGACCTAGAGTCGCAAAAGATTAGTATGTTCAGATTTGAAGATGGTAAGCAGTATTAACATCTTGCAAGGAGGAATTAAAGATAGTTTTAAATAAAATAGAAGCAGTATTGACAAAACAGTATTGTATGAAAATAAATAAAAGCAAAACAAAAATACTGGTATGCAAGGAACAAAAAGTAGGGAAAGAGCGAACAAAACGATAGGAGACGAAACATTAGGTTAGGTTAAGTCAGATAAGTCAGGACTGAAGGAGTAGTAGGGATATAAAGCAGAGGATAGCACAGGGTAGAGTCGGCTTCAATAAAAAGAAATCACTTCTATGCTCGCGAACGATTCATTTAGAAATTTGGAAAAGATTGTTAAGGGTGTGTTTGGAACGCGGCGCTGTACGGGTGCCAAACATGAATGGTGGGCGTGGCGGAAATGAAAAGGTTAAAGGCATTCGAAATGTGGTGTTACCGGTGAATGATGAGGATAGAGTGAATAGAAAAGGTTATAAATGAAGAGGTATTAGAAAGAATAGGAGAACAGAGGAATGGAAGTCGATGAAAATTAAGCGAGATAGGTTGGTAGGACACCTCCTCAGGCATGAAGGTCTAGTCAGAGACATATTAGAGGCAGAAACAGGAGTTAAGAGGAGTAGAGGTAGACCTAGATTAGATTACTGTTCGCAAATAGTTAAGGATGTGGGTTGTTCTAGTTTGAGGGAAATGCGAAAATTAGCTCAGGATAAGAAGAAGTGCGTGTCCAACCAATCTTGGGACTAACAACTTTATGATTATGATGATGATACCAAGTCCTAAAAACGTCACGAAAATAAATGTATTGTAGCGGTGCACGCTTTAGTCACGCACGCGCGAGATCATTAATTTGATGTAAGTACGATACTTGTACTTATGATTTAAAACTCTACTTCTGAACTGCTACATAAATTTCAATAATAATAATGATATTTTTTGCAATTTTAAAATTTCCGCAACAGATATCAATTTTCTTTAAAATAGAGCAACAGAACAGTAAATCCTCATGCTGTTACATAAAACGCATTCTTTTAACAATTAAAATTAGCTTATGAATATACATAATAATAACTTACCATTAACTAAAGAATATCCCCATGCCGTCGTCATCCTGCAACAAAATCCATTTACAAAAAGTGTTTTCACTGGTCAAATTACAATTGCAATGAATGTCAATCGTGCCATATTAAAGATTTAGGAAACACATTGATTAAAAGGAATTATCCATGATTGGCAGGCAATAAGGCGATAATCTAACCGTAATAAATAGCCTAATACCCATCAATTGCGGAAAAATCCTAATGTTAAGTTAAAAAACGATAACAAATGTTTATCGAAATTATTCTTAGGTATGTCTCACTTATTAAGTTGTTCCGTTCAAGACAACACTTCAAGCTGTCAAACATTAACATCATGCCTTGAAGTGTCCAAACGAATCACAATATGCTAACAGAAATGCAATTTAATATTTATGTTACCGGAAATGTATGAAATCCGTCATTGTATACAATTCCTAGGAAATTTGTATAATTCCTAATATGGCCCGGAAATGTGTAAAATAAATTATATTAGACACATTTCCTAGGAAATCTATACATTTTCTAAACAGCAATCGGAAATGTATTACAGGTACTAAATAGGCAATTATACGCCAGGCTATTTGGAGATGTACGTGTAAGATTTATGACAGATTGGAGTTTCTTTAACACCCCTGCCTGCTGGAGTAGGGTTGATACGTTAGATGTTGCAATAATGTGAGGAGGTTATCTTTGTTTCAGCAAACACGATTACCTTGAAGTTTTAGTATGTTGTAGAAGTGATAATGCTGATCATTTACATATATATTTAAAGATATGTTGGGCGCCTAATGAATGGGTTGAAATGAATGGAATGGAATGGAATTAATGGGATCATA
Organism: Agrilus planipennis; assembly: GCF_000699045.2. NCBI lineage: Eukaryota > Metazoa > Arthropoda > Insecta > Coleoptera > Buprestidae > Agrilus > Agrilus planipennis. The sequence continues at coordinate 249,817 of NW_020442426.1, forward strand.
ACGAAACATACTTTTCGAAGAAATTATTTCAACATTCATTTTATTCAGAGAAAGCGTTAGTTTTATACATTTCCTGGTACAATATCGGCATTTCATATAATTCCTAGGAAACGTATAAATTTCCTAGTATATGTGTGTATTAAAGAATCTTTGAAACACTATTTTGTAGATTTCGTAAATAGCTTCGGAATTGTATACATTTCCTAGGAATTGTATACAATTCCTAGATTTCATACATTTCCGGTAACATTAATACCCCATTACACATTTTGCTCAATGGTTACAGACCGTTTTTACCGGATATTCATTTAGCTAGGTGTCCCCACTTCAGGAATCAATAGCAAATATCATCACTTGGAAGTTTTTATGAAAAAGTTCCATTTCCGGGTATGGAACCGCAAACAAACCAAGCCTCAATGAGTTCAAAATCTATAAATACCTGAGATAACATAAAAGTAGATACTCTTATATCAAATATATTCCGTAGGATACCGATCACTTATTTATAGCGTCGTGAAATATTTCCGATTATTTCCCGTAACTTCCTCAAAGTTCCTTTCTATTTTATTCCATTTTACATAATGTGTTTTACTAAATGTACAAGGGTTGGTCAAAAATTAACCAGAATTTTATTTTCCCAACTCACATTGAAACTCAAACGAGCTTGTGGGCTATAAGAATATCGGAAGGGGATAAATACATAAATGAAATTCATCACTGAATTTACGATCTACAACAAGTAGCATTATGTCAATATAGGAGGCTCCATCATCGATTTCAGAACGTATCATTGTGTTGTTTCCCCATGAACAACGGCGTCAAATTTTCACATCCATCAGTTTAGAAATACAATAGTGTTACATACCCAAGACTATGACTAGGCCACAAAATTTAAGAGAGACTGTATAAGCTGTAGAAGATGAATCGCAAGAACAGTTATGTCGGATGACAATATTCGAATTATTCTTGACCTCATTATAAACAACTAATCCTGTACAACTCATGATATTGTACATAAATTTGCATCATTCACGGGAATGCACATTCCATTGAAGCGTGCGAGACGCTACAATGGTTTTCACCCAGGAGGCTCGGATTCGATTCCCGTAATGGAAACCATAGTCTACTGTAGTCCATTGGACGGTGCTGTAGAATATTTGTCCATCAAAAGCTTTTTTCTCCATCACGTCGGGGTCACCAAAATAAAGTTGAAAAGCTCCAATCTATTTGCGAGACTGGAGCTGGATGATGAGATGACTATGATCTTTTTGCGAAGCCAACGATCAGAAGAAGATGAGTCTATTTGCGAGACCGATTAATTCGAATATTTACACAGTATTTATACTATTATTATGTACATAGATTAAACGTAAAATGTTTATCTAGCAGTTTGGTCCGAATTCGATGGTTGACCCAGTTTTGGTCAATCGACCACGACAATAGAAATGCTGAGTCCGTATGTCTTCCAATTATATACTATACGGAGTGTTCCCAAGCCATAATCACTGAGTCCTCGTTTTCAGTGATATAATATTTGCAAAATGAGTTTCTCTGCTAATTGATATAAAATCAAATGCAAGTCTTGTGAAAGCAAAAACATATCTTCCAACTGGGATTTTTTTTGTGACTGAGAAGGTGTATGTTCATGGATTTCCTTCAAGATCATTAAACTGTAAAAGCTGCCAGGTCATGGAAATGTACTAAAACCGTTTACAGAACCAATAGGCGCCAGCAGTCACTCGGGAATGTGACTCTTCTGCGCTATAACCCCAGGCCTCAAGCTCTGAATACTTCAGACAGTTATTTATTTACCTTGGACAACGATCTGCTCCACAATTCTCCGGACATGGAAATCTAAGAATCACGTTGGCCTAAATAAGTCGCAAAAGATAAAGAAAATAACGTATCTTCCATTGCCAAAAGAAAACAGTAATGTCTGAACAATAGACAGAACAACAAATTCCAGGGTAAACCCGGAAATTTCGGATACCTAGCTACCCTGCAGGAGTATATGTCTATCACAAACAGGATGTACATTGTACAATATTCCTTAAGTATATTTCAATATGCGTTTTATGCCAATTGTAAAAGGATATGTAAACGAACCTTCTTAAGTTCCCTTATTATGATCCAGTAAATTTAGAATATATGCACAATTGTGAAGTAAAATTACACATTGAAACTTAAAATTGTCTATATGTCAAAAGTGACAAAAATACAGACAAATACTTGTGCTAATTTTCGAAAACCCTATGAATTCTTAAATATTTACTTAGTTTACATATAAGTACTGTTATGGTTATTTCAAACATAACGTTTAATTTTTTAATAATTTATATTTTACCACCATTAACGCCTACATTAAACCGCTAAACCTAAGTAAAGGAAGTTTTACACAGAGGTTTTCTTTATGATGAATACCAGGAATAAGTAAGGATATGTCAAAATTCTACCCCTAAGCGGGTGAAGAAGGGTAGCAATGATCATTATCATCACGACAGATAGTCATACACGAATATCTGCACTTTTTACTATCCTGAACAAGGCGACTCGACCCTGTCCTATCTTCTGCTTCATATCGTCACTAGTACTTCCGTCCTGACTAATCTGACTTCCTATATACCTAAAATCAGTCACATCTTGTAATCTTTTGCCTCCTATCTTTATATTCGCTCTTTCCCTACTTTTTCTTTCCTTCCATACCAATATTTTAGTTTTACTTTTATTTATTTTCATGCAATACTGTTTTGTCAATACCGCTTCCATTTTATTTAAAACTATCTCTAACTTCTCCTTGCTATGTAATCTGCGAATCTAAGCATACTATTCTTCTGCTCCTCTATATTTATCCGTATAATTGTAGTATCTTTAATGATGTTGGTCGCATCTTTGATGTATAGGTTAAAAAATAGCGATGACAGTGTGCATCCTTCTCTGACTCCCTTCCTAATATTTACTACTTCTCTACGTTGCAGCCCAGCTCTTTATTTTTTTAAAAGGTACGCTTGCTAGCTGATCGTCAGCAAAGCGCTAATATAAGATGCGTGAGTGGAAGAAATACAGCAGCAGTAAGTGGGATGTATCATCATCATAAGGTCGTCAGTCCTAGTACTAGATGGACACGCACCTCCCCTCTTTCCTATCCTGAGCTAATCTTCGCATTTTCCCAAAAGTAGAACAACCCACCACGTCCTTAACTATTCACGAAAGGTAATTTAAGCTAGGTCTACCTCTACTCCTCTTAACTCCTGTTTCTCTAACTAGATCTTCATGTCTGAGAAGGTGTCCTACCAACCTATCTCGCCTATTTCCTATTGGCTTCCATAGAGTCCTCTGTTCTCCTATTCTTTCTAATACCGCTTCATTTTTAACCTTCTCTATCCACGGTATCCTCATCATCCGCCTATTCGCTATGTGCACGTTGACGCCGGTTTTGAAGTGTCGGTTTTAGAAACTTTACAGTGAATAAATCCAATTACTTAAGAAATTATACACACTCAAAAAAAATAATTATTTAATACAATTTATTAAGTTTTATCCTGCAGACTATGCCACCATGTCAGAAAGCACTTTTTTCGTGTTCTGTAATTCATTGTTCAAATACAAAGCGTAATTCAAGTTTGGAATTTTATTGTTTTCCAATCGCAAATTCACTGTTTCCACACAAATTACAGCGGCGACTAAATTCGTTAGATGCAGTCCGAAGGCAACAGTATGTTTAAGAATTTCGTTATTTTACGAATACATATTATTAAAGAAATAAACAATATATAACAGTATATACGATAATATCTGGAAATATAATAAAACAAATATAATTTTTAAATACACATAGTTTTCTATTGAGCTATAAAAAACTAGACATTGATTAGAAGACTAATTAGAAATTAGATTGATGAATAATTTTCTAATCTTATATTATCATAACCTTATTTACATTTATTCAAAATTAACTTGCCTTCATTTCTACTTTATAGGGTGGTAAAGTAACTGAAGTTTGCCTGATGACACTACGCCTAATCAAAATAGTCACAACCATCTAATCTAATACTTCAATTCTCATGACATGAAGAACGGCCAAAGCTTTACCTTTCAGAATTGTTTGAGGACTAAATTTAATAGAGTAAGTTATCTTCAAAAAACCTGGTTCGAATAATTTTATTCATTATTATTATTATTAANTTTAAAAAAAAAACCCAGTTCGAATAGTTTTATTATTATATTATATTATTATATAGCCACTTCTCCTAGATTAGTTTAAATATTATGATATTTTTCCATTTATTTTATTTTAACTGTATTTAATTTAGCTTAAACGTATTTTTCTCACTGAAAAGTTTGAAAATTGGCCACAGACAGCGCCACAGTCACTTTTGCACATAGCGAATAACACCACATTTCGAACACTTCTAACGTTTCCTTGCGCTTCCATTGCGCCCACCATCTACGTTTCCCACCCGAACAGAGCCGTGCTTCAAACATATAGCGTTAACAACCGTATTTTTGTTATCCTCTATGCGCTATCCTCTTATATCTCTACTGCTCCTTCCATTCAAAAAAAAAAATCAACCCCTAAAAGGGACATATATATTTGACGATTTTTAAAAGTCAGCCCTTACGGGACGAAATGGGGTTGCTGATACTTTTGTATTTGAAATCTAAGAGACGGCAACATGATATAAAGCATAAAATCAAAACTTTGTAGGGGTGAATAGGGGTTAAAGCCTTTATGAAGAAACATTATTAACTTCCGAGTGCATTAAACGGCTTCCTGCGCGAGCGAAGTCCCCGTACGAAAGCTTGTTAAACATAAAATAATTACAGTAATAATATGTACTTACATAAACGAGCTGTACACACTATAAACGACACACCAGTACGCAACTCTTGCATATAAGTGAATAAATGCATGCATCCATGCATACCGTCCCCTATTTCTCTATTAGGCACATTGCATTGATTAGATTATTGTTATAACAAAAGTATAAAGGTCAATGTGCGGTATCACCCACAACATTTATATACATGTGAAGAGGAACAAACGTTTTGAAATGAAAAATAAACAAGTATCCTTCAAAAACAAAGAGCATTACTTAATTAACCATACGGTAAAACTTAAAGGGGTTATTCCGTGGGTTACTCTAAGAATATTTTGTCCATTGATAATTTTTGAAAAGCAGCTTTGTTTCCAATATGCAGAACGATAAACATATTTCGACATAAACCTTTATCGCTATATAGGTATTATAGTTGAAACGATCAAAATTGGCAAAGTCCGCTATCTCTACCTCTACTCCTCTTAACTCCTGTATAAATTAACTGTGAGAATGAACGTATGTTTTATCTTGTTTCAACTTGGAACTGTAGTCATTTGCTGAGATTTGAACACGCCCATCTTAAGTTTGAAAATGCTTCATGAGTAGTACAAATAAAGTGAAAAGATATAACCGAATAATAGTAAGCGGTGCAACGGTTAGACGTAGCTTAGGTAGACAAAAAATTAAAGTCGGATCTATTACTGCCTGATTGGAATTATATCTTTAAACAAGCGACTTTGCTTTCCTAATAAGAATATGGAACTTTTTTTAAAATCCTATGCTGGTAACATGCTCAAATTCTGCTTGTCTGTATCTCTTTCTGTTACACATCAATTGGTGTAAGTTATTCCTTTTTTTATTAGTGTCCGCTGCAATTCCTACCTGGCATCTCTTTTCTATGTTTACGATATTCCCTACATCTGTCGTGAGTGACCGCTCTGGTCTAGTTAGTAAGTTGAAAGAAGTAAATGCGATAGTACTCCCAACTATATACAATTTATTGTGAAAATTAGAGATAGGTCAGGTACTCGGTATCGATACGGTACCCAGCGGATCCGACACGTTATGTAAAATCCACTGGGTCGCCGTCGAGACTTCGAGATATAATCTACGTTCACGTTGTCAACGCAGCACTACCATTGAGGATGTCAGTCGCAGTAGCTGACGAAACGTCTGGACACAATAGTTCACTTAGACCACGGCCTTCTACTATGGATTTCGGCCGTGAAAGCCTTTGTTCTTATACCAACAGTATTAATTTAATGTATAATTAAAAACCTACCTAGTGAAAATTGGTAATTAAAAGTAACTTGGGGTTGGTCGTTGGCCCCAATTTTTTACAAGTGAACGTTTCAAATTATTGTTTATGAATCAATTAATATTAACATTTGTCTTTCCCAGAGTGCAGAGTGATAATTATTGTAATATTTAATTAAGATATATGAAAGTCTAGAACATTACAAGAATTGTATCAGTGACATCAATTAATTTAATTAACGATAACTTATTACTATGGTTTTGTCAAAATTTCATTAGTTTAGTGTTTAAACGACTTTTTGAACAGGACTTAATGTATAGGGTTGTTCGGAAAGTCATTTCGTTTTTTTTTGTGAAAATGAAAGACAGTTTTCGTATAATAAACAAATACTTTATTAAATTATATATTGACCGTTCCGGTCCAACACCTTTTGCCATCTTTCTGGTAGTAGCATAATTCCACGCTCATAAAATTTTTGGTCTTTGCTGGCAAAAAACTGATCGAGGAGGTTTTTGACCTCCTCATTTGAGGTGAAGGTTTTACCGTCTAAAAAATTTTGGAGTGACCGGAACAAATAATAATCCGATGGTGCCAGGTCTGGAGAATATGGTGGGTGTAGCATTGTATCCCATTCAAGCTGTAAAAGCTTTTGGCGAGTGACCAAACTTGTGTGAGGTCTCGCGTTGTCTTGGTGAAACACTACACCTTTCCTGTTGATTAGTTCTGACCTTTTCTGTTGAAGTGCATCATTCAGTTTGTCCAGCTGATGACAGTAGACTTCCGAATTAATCGTTGTGTTATCCGGTAAAAGCTCAAAAAAAACGATTCCTTTAAAATCCCACCAAACAGACAGCATCACCTTTTTTTGGTGAATATCGGCTTTGGAAATGGTTTGAGCCGGTTCATCTTTTTTGCTCCATGACCTCTTGCGTTTGACGTTGTTGTATACAACCCATTTTTCGTCCCCAGTGATGATGCGCTTCAAAAACGGATCATTTTCGTGACGTTTGAGAAGCGAATCGCAGACGTCAATGCGGCGACACAGATTTCTCTCTGTGAGAACATGGGGAACCCATACATCGAGCTTCGAGGATAATCCCAGGCCTTTCAAGTGGTCATAAACTGTTGAATTTGATAAATTTAACCTCAATCCGATCTCACGTGTTGTTATTCGCCGGTTCACATCAACTAATGCCTTTATCGCGTCTTTATCAGCTTCAACCGGCCTTCCCGAACGTGGTGCATCTTCGACATCAAAATTGCCGGATCGAAATTTAGCGAACCAGTTCTGGCACTGGCGTACTGTCAACACACCTTCTCCATACACATCAGTCAATTTCTTTCTGGCTTGAACAGCATTTTTACCCTTTCTGTAGTAAAACAGTAAGATATGTCGAAAATGCTGCTTATCGCTCTCCATATTTAAAAGGGCACCAACCAAAAACTACTGCGTAGAATTAATTGGAATTTTTCACACACAAGCCTTGCTATATGAGCTCTCAAAGCATATAAAAATTATACGGCTTAAATGTGAAGTTGGGTGCAAAAGAATACAATTAAATCCTCTGTCGGGAAAAAACGAAATGACTTTCCGAACAACCCGATAGTATAGTGAGGGTGGTATTTAATGGAAAGTCCCCTCCTCCACGAAAACAAAAAAAAAAGAACAAAGACATGAATCACAGTGGTGCATCTCTAGTGAAAATCCCAGTATTTGGTTTTGTTTTTATTTAAAAAATATCAAAATTGGTTTTGTCGAGACAAAACGGCTTTCTAAAAATAATCAATGGACAAAAAACTCAAGAAATACGCGCTCTGCACCTAAGCATAAATAATTGGTGTAATAATTATGCACATTGGTGATGTTTTAATTCTTTCTTTCAAATGTATTTTTTGGTAAATAATCAAATTTTTTTTGCTATTAGTATTACTATTCAATATCATGTTGGCAAAGGTTTGAATGTATGTATTATTATATACTAATTTTTCCCCGCGACTTCGCTAGCAGAAATTAATATTGTTTCTCCATAAAACCTTTTAACTTTCAAATACAAACGTAGCAACAACACTCCATCCTTAAAGGTTGATTTTTAAAAATTGCCAAAACACGTATCTGCTTAATTTCAACAATGAGCAACCTTCGAGTAAATCCGAGTACAAATAAAATATACCTCATGGAAACGTTGCAACCTCTTTTCATTTGATTGATAATATCAAACAGCATATATACCAAGTTTCAAGTAAATTCAACCACAAATAAAGTATGTCCCAAACAAAAATTACAATACCTTTTTACTCCCACGCCCCTTTGGAGTTAAATTTTTTTAAAATGCCGAGATAGGTCTTTCATAAATTAAATGGGAGACCATTAAGACCAAGTTTCAAGTAAATCTGACCACAAATAATATATGTTCCATTTAAACATTGCAACTCCTCTTCACCACTCCTCCCTCCCACCACGGGAACGGGATAAAATGTATCCTATATCCGTCTCCTTGTTTTAAGCTACTTCCCCACCAATTTTCAGCCAAATCGGTTCAGCCGTTCTTAAGTTATAAATAGTATAACTAACACGACTTTCTATTATATACATAGATTTTAGTCGACCTGTTTTCTTTTCAGTAAAATTAAATGAAAAGTATTTTTCTCAAACATACGAGCGCATTCCTGATTTTTACTTGTTAAAGCGAATTTTCGATATGCTTTTGTGTACACCCGGTATTACTACTAGTACTATTATTATCCATTATAACGGAATTTCATTATTTTGATAAAGAACTCTAAGTCTTGTTTTATTGGAATCACTTATTGTTCGTTAAAACTTTTTGTTTCGAGAGTGACAGTGATTTATACACCACTTGTTTTTTATTCGCACACGTATCAATAACTCATTTACAAGTTTGTATTAATGATAAATGTTGTCAGGTAAGCCGAAAAAGAAGTTAATATTAAAAAAGTAACCGATTATTTAAATAGTCCGTCCAAAGAGGCAGTCTTATCTTATCTTAAACCGGCGTTTAGTCTTCTTATTGCGTTTTCAATCCGCTATCACAATCGTAGATACAGAAAATAAGTTGTAAGTAATCGCAGTCTTTACTTACAATTGGTTTATATTAATCTTTTGATTAATTACCTGATTATTTCACTTAAGTAATTAGAAATGGTATTCATAAAAACTTGGTTGATTAAGTATGTATGTAGATATTTTTGTAAATGTGTAGCTACTTCACCAGAAACAACAACAAATCCAACACCACACTCTACACTAGTTACCTTTTAAAACTATCGTAAAAAGTTCCTAAAAGCAATAATGTTTGTTTCCCTTAACGTGTTACTAATATGTTTCATGTAGGTAGTGATTTTAACCGTGTCTTGTAATTTATGAAAGAACAAACAACCGTGTGATCTTGTGTTTGGTTTATCCATTACCCAAAACTGTTGTTTCATGAGATAAAGGAAATTTTAGTAAGAAAAGTCATATTTGTATTAACGAGATGTTCCAATAAACATTGTTACATAATATCCGTAAATTCTTATTTAGGTAACTGTTACAAACTTGGTAAATCTAAATTATTTATTTGAAACTGTAAGCTAACACCTACTTACGTACTGAATTAGTAGGTCAGTTAGCGCCCGTTTGAACAAGGAAATTAATAATAATCTAAGAGAGTCGAATATAAATTCACGAAAAAGCAAATAGTGCAGGGTGGTGGGGCGGTTTGGCGTCTTCACTCACTCTGTGATAGTTCGCTGCCGTTTTCTACATTCTCCTTTTGTATAGGAAGATAGGTTAATAGTAGTATTATATCAATAAATTATTTTTTAATTATAGTCAAATTATTTTTCAGTAAATACCCTATTTTTATCCATTTGCAAATTATTCTAAATTATATAAAATCGGTTTTAATATTAATTGATTACACTTTTTTTTTTATTTTTTAGAGACATGTAATTACAACAAACACATTTTTTAATATATCGAGTACCTAAATAGAATAATTTACATCCATAAAAAGTTTCATTTCTTATAGAAATATGTATATCATGTTAACCTTCAACACATTGTTCTTGTCGTCAATTAATAACGAATAAAACAAATTATTTTCTTTATTAAAGACTTACTAATTAATTACTGTATATTAATTTTTCTTGACCTACAAAAGTTCCCATATGCCATTGTGTTTCAAGCATAACATATTGCATTGATAGCAACGGTACAATTCTATGTTACGCGAAACTCAACATAAATGCAGCTGGGTTTAATATCTGTAGGTGTACATATTATGTTAAAGGTACATTTTACGATGATTTATTCGCATTGGAATAAAGAGTATTTTAATACTTCAGTTGTTTTACTAGTTGATGCTGCTGTTAAATTCGAAAAGATGAAATCGCATAAACGGACTTAAGGATGTTTGGGAGGTACAATCGGAGACAAGAGTAAATAAAATTAGAAATTCGTGATTAATTTGGTTTTGCAGCATATCATGAGGTAAATAAATACTATCTATACTAAAAAAAAGTATACGGTTTGAGAGAAAATTTGGAATTTGACCAAAAACTTTGAATAAAATAAGAAATAACGAATATGGATAATTTTTAACTGACTTTTGGCAGTGAATATGCCTTGATTTCAACAACAAAAAAATATTTAGTTTCAATCTTTATTAATAATGAGCGTAAAACTTTTTAATATGTTTAAATAATAATTAAAACTTTAAAATTGCATTTATTTCAATTATAAATATTATCATTATATTATCAAGTAAAAACGAGATTTTCAGCTAATTTTTCATTTTTTCCTCGATAACCTGTTAATAAAAATAAATTTAATCTCTTCGGTTAACGAATCTCCATAAAATGACGTGTAAAATTACAATTTTTTAAAATTTCAATAACGTTTTAACGATTTAGTGAATCGATTTGTAATTTTCACAGGAGTTTAAGAATTGAATGAGGAACATTCTTCCAAAATTTTATTTGTCTCGTAGCATTTTGACGTACCACCCAAAAATCCTTAAGTAGTAAAGTAACGTAAAATTTCCGTTAAAAAGGCAATTTCTTTTATTCCAAAAAAGGAATTTATGTTAAATTTATTGTAAGTACATAGGTGTAGATACTTACGAGCCACTCACAAAAAAAGGAATAAAATATTCACCCTCTCACTTTCAAATCGCATTCATCCTAGTTTGTGATTCTAAAATGAGAATCCATTTGGCATCCTATAACTTTTATTGTATTTTTATGCTCCAAATAAACCATCAATGTGCTAGTCAGCACACTGAATGATTTTTTTATAGCACGAGGTTGAATGGAGTGGGACGCAGCTCGCGACGTGTGATGTGTTGACGCGAACGAAAGTGAAAACATATTTTAGGTATTTCAAATGCAGGCAAGTGGTCCAGGCAATACGGGAGGATGAATGGAAAAAAATATTCGGATTAAATTCTTTTAAGCAATATTGTTCAGAAGATTCTCCTAAATACAGAAGTGTAGGTTGCCAGCCGCTTACTCGGTCGGGTGTTGTTTAAATCACGGTTGTTTAAACAAATGCCAAAAACTAACTTTTTGGGCCGGAACTATTTTTTATATTCTTTGGTTTAATCTCGATAAAAAGTGAAGTTTTTTTGTAAAGTTAATATTTTCTGAGATGAATTTTTGAAAGTGTAAATATACATAATTCGCTATTTTCTATGCTTCAAAAAGTTATAAAAATATGTGTTTTTTAGAAGCTAACATTTTATATATATTTAATAAATTGAGCCAAAAAAATTAAAAATTTAAGTTGTTAAAAAATTTTTGTATTTTAATTATTTAAAAGGCACGCTTGCTAACTGATCGTCAGCAAAGCGCTGATGCACGAGTGAAAGATAGACAGCAGCAATGAGTGGGATGTGTCATCATCATAAGGTCGTCAGTCCTAGGACTAGAAAAAAAAAACTTTTGGGTGTTTCATTCCCACCAGCCAGTAATGCTGGTGGGCGGGCAGTCCCTCCGGACTATGCCGGAAGGTAGGGCGGAAGGCCCTCTTCAGCCTGCTTTCAGGAATCGTGGGAATGGGTGGGTGGTGGTTCGGGTGAGAAAGATGAGACGGACGAAATGAAGACAGAAGAGAATGAAAGATTATCTGTGGAATATTACTGCCTCAGCATTTGGCTAAGTGATCCAAGGAAACCACAGAAAATCTTGGACCAAGGCAGACGGACCCGGAACCGAACCGGCGTCCTCCCGAATGCTAAGCAATGGTCTAGACCTCTAGGCCATGCCGCTCGGTTAGGACTAGATGGACACGTACCTCAATTCTTTTCTATCTTGAGCTAATCTTCGCTTTTCCCCATAACTAGAACAACCCACATCTTTAACTGTTTGCGAAAAGTAATCTAATATAGGTCTTCTACTACTCTTAACTCCTGTTTCTGCCTCTAATATGTCTCTGACTAGACCATCATGCATGAGAAGGTGTGCTACCAACCTATCTCGCCTATTTCCTATGGACTTCCATAGAGTCCTCTGTTCTCCTATTCTTTCTAATACCTCTTCATTTCTAACCTTCTATATCCACGGTATCCTCATCATTCGCCGGTAACACCACATTTCGAATACTTCTAACGTTTCCTTTTCCATTGCGCCCACGATCTACGTTTCGCACCCGAACAGAGCCGTGCCTCAAACATACACCTTTAACAATCATTTTCGAATTTCTAAATTAACCATTCGGAAGCATAGAAGTGACTCTTTTTTATTGAGGGCGACTCTGCGCTATCATCCGCTTTATATCAGTACTACTTCTTCCATCCTGACTTATCGGTACTTATTCTGTCTCCATATCCCTGTCGTTCGTTTCTCCTGTTTGCTTTCGTCTGTGCTTGTACCTAGCCTATAACGCGTTTTATTACATTTGAGTTTTTTATGTCAAGACGTCTCCTACCTTCCTTCTTTTTCAGAATTTTCAATTTAAGATAAGTCTTCTAAGTTATGATAGCTGTCTATATCTGCTCCTGGATAACTCCTACAGTCCTTCACTTGATTTTTAAATCTTTGCCTAACAAGTATGTAATCTAACTGATATCTCCCTAAATCACCTAGCATCTTCCACGTATAGCGTCTCCTAACGTGATGGCTGAATCAAGTATTCGCGACAGTTAAGTTATGTTTATCGCAAAATTTCATCAGTCTATCTCCCCTATCATTTCTATTGTCTAATCCAAAGGAACCTGCTATTGCACCGTCTTTACCTTCACCTATTACTGCTTTGAAGTCTCCTACAGCTGTTAGGGTTCCCTGCCCTTTCACTAGACTTAACACGTCTTCTATATCTGCATAAACCGCTTCTACATCTTCATCATTTTAAGATGATGTAGGCATGTAGACCTGGACTATTACCGTTTTTATGTATGTGAAATGTATGTATATATATAATATAAAGTCCGAATAATTTTTTCAACTCACCCGCCCATATTGCCTGGACTAAAAGCAAAATGTGTACGGAATTTAAAATTACACCTTTCTTTGTGGACATTTTCTCTTTTTAATGACCCACGAACGAAAATGCATAATTTGATAAACGTGTGGAATATGTTCTTCAGCCATATCCATCTCCTACTTCTCTGAAAGGGTACAGTCGGGTTTGTATGGGAAATATACCCCCGTGGCGTTTTCGAATTGCAGTTGGGGGATCGATTTGAGATTAAATAAAAATAATTTAGACCAGACAGCTATTAAATTTTAAAACATTTAATCAGGAAAAGCCGCAACTGCGTATTTGTTCAGCTGCAGATTTGAACTAGAACTAGTTCAAAAACTTATATGAAAAGTTTATTAACTGCCTGGGCGCTGTCGTTGATTTCCTTCTGGAACCGCCTCCTCTTGAAACGTCACCTTGGATATTTGATTAATTTTATAATCGGCTTTGTTCAAAAAGTCTGAAGTGCAGTCGTGACTACAGGACACGAATTCAAGGTCTAAACCTGTGAAAACGAGTGCGTCACGCACTTTTATCTAGTACTAAGTACTTTGTGGCAAAAGGTTTTTGTGATAAAAGGTTTGGACTACAGCAACTTTTGCCTGATCAGTGCCCGATTACGAATTTTTACCTAATATTGAAAATACTTTGTNTGCCTATGGTTATTTTGTTAATTATAGAACTGTTATTAGATACAGACGTTAACATGAAAAAATTGATAATAATTGAACAATTTTTGTTTTTGAAGTGAAACTTCTTTACGCACGGTAGGGTAAGTTCGTTTCTTGCGAGTTGCTATGTAACGAAATCATGCAACGGATGTCGTCCCGTTTGAATTCATTTGTTTTATTGTGTTGTTTTACCTTGCTACCCCTAAATCACTATTGTGCATCCATGTACTGTATATCATAACTTCATAATATACTTTTCTTTACTTCATATTTCAACCGCTAGATGTAGCCTGTCTACCTATATTTGAACGGGTCGAACTATTCATAGATGAACTAAATTATAACAGAGCTACTGCTAATGTAAAACCATTAGGTATTATTGACTAGTTTAATTATTATTAAATATCTTCACTAACTCACTTAATCAACATATTAATCTTGATTAAGGTAATTTGATTAAGTTACATTAAATAACGCCAGGTGGATACAATAGCGGCAAACTCTAATAACTTACTAATGTTAAGTACCTACCTATCCTACATAGGTACATATAGACATGGAATTTCGAGTTTCAATTACTGTAACAGGTGCTACTAGTACATCAAGTAGACAGACTATTCCGTATCTTCTCGTTAATACGACATTGTCATTTTTTTTATTCACACGAACTGTTCACACGCAAAATGAGTATTCAAAATGTTTAAGACACAATGAATAATAAATCGATCAATTCCAGAAAATTCAAAGGCAACCCTAAATAAAATTAAGTAACACGCCCTATTATTTAGGTACCACTTTTTGTATTTACAATAATACTTGCAATTAGTAAAAAAGAATTACTGTTCTGTATCTGGTTCTGCATTTTTATAACGGAAGCTTATCGAAACTATTATTTCTCATCTTTTTGAAAATCAATACATCGGAACAATAAAATAAGATGTAAAAACTTATTACTTTTATCTGTTGGCTGAACTTTTTTATCGTTTTTATCGTTATTATCAACCGTTTATGTTTATTATAACACTGTCTTTGTNAACCCTAAATAAAATTAAGTTACACGTCCTATTATTTGGGTACTACTTTTTGTATTTACAATAATACTTGCAATTAGTAAAAAAGAATTACTGTTCCTATATTAATATTAGTGTTGCCACAGACCGCTTCCGCAATTGCGGAAGTTCCGCATACTTTTCACATCCGCTTCTGCATCTGGTTCTGCATTTTTATAACGGAAGCTTATCGGAACTATTTTTTTCATCTTTTTGAAAATCAATACATCGGAACAATAAAATAAGATGTAAAAACTTATTACTTTTATCTGTTGGCTGAACTTTTTTATCGTTTTTATCGTTATTATCAACCGTTTATGTTTATTATTTTGTTAATTATAACACTGTCTTTATGCAAATAACTTTATTATAGTTTAGGGCTTAAATCTATTTTCTAGTACTTGGTGTGTTGATATTTTCCAAACTTATTAGTTTCTTACTTTTATCCAAAAACGTTCAGGACTTTCAGCTCCACCTTAGTCAATTCTGCTAATAATTCATTTCGAAAATACCAATACAGACATAGCGTTTGTTTATTTTGTATTGTGTTTGCTCAGTGGTGTAAATTTTAAGTTAAAAATACAGTTATAAAGCCAAGAAAAAGTTCCATTTGGGATTATTTTGTTGCAACAAAATATTCGCGAAAAGGACGCACTACATTGAAAAGTCACCTAAAATATTACACTTCCGCATCCGCTTCCGTTTTCGCTTCCGCAAAAATTTACTATTTACTTATGTTCCCGCTATGACACTTCCGTTGTATCACTTATATTCCAATAAATTAAATTCTTTTTCTGTAATGGTTGTAAAACATATTTGATATTGAAGACAGTGATGAACGCAGAATCAGGACCCGAAGGTTCAAAATGCGCCAATGCTTGAAAGCGTAATTCTACCTCGAAAATATGGTATGCACGTTTGCGATTATCCTGTAATTAAAATGTTGCATATACAGTGAAAAATTTGTAAATGGCCGCTACTTCAGATATTTGAAATTATGCACCCCGAGCCGCCACTGAAGTTGGATGAAAGAATTTATTTCAATGGCCGCATCTTTTTATTGCTTTGTGTAAAAATTTTCAATTTTTCACAAAACTATGATACCGTAGTTATTTGATTTGAAAGTAAATTACGCGCAAAACTAGTAGGTGTAGGTAGTAGGTAGATAACAATAAAAGAAATTGTTATGTAACGTCGTTTTTCTAAAAAAAAAAAACAGTATGCTTAACCTCGATATTGTGAAAAATAAACCAAAAAAACAAAATAATAAGTCCTTGAATCGTTAATATGACGCATATTCCCTACACTTAGATTACAAGCACTAATTACTGGCTCATGTTTAAGTAACCCACTTCCCTAGACAAAAATTTTCAGTCCCTCTCCAGTCTCTCAGAGCCTTTCAGCATCTCTGTGAGCGTCTTTCACAGTCTTTGACCGTCTCTCAGTTATTGCCTAGGTGTTTTTATGGATCTCTCACAGACTCTATATGAGAGACTAGAACGATAAAATTATTAATTCAGAGATTCGAGTCTCTCACAGAGAGACTGAATGAATAAAACTGAAAAATTGAGAGACTCGAGACTCGTAGAAAGACTGGGATCTCTGAAATATCTTAAACTTAGAAAATGTTAACCATGTCTACCGAGACACCACTTATTGAGAGATTCGAGTCTCTCGTTCAGAGATTCGAGTCTCTCGTTCAGAGACTGGATACGAAATGAGGATCTCTCTACGAGCGACTCGAGTCTCTCGTTCAGAGACGCTAAACAGTTTTTTTGACAGTCTCTCGACAGTCTCTCTCGATGAAAGACGGAGACTCGAGTCTCGCATTCAGAGACTCTGAGAGACAACATTTTTAGCTCGGGTTGAATCAGGACATTTTTAGAACTAAAGAAAAGACCCTACCAATCTTTCTAAAATTGGATGAGTTTTCAAACAACATTGTTGATTCAAGCTATTTGGGTACTTATGTTTTTCTGGAGACCTGGAGGGTGTCACTCAACATTTCACGAAGTTTTAAAGCTAGATATATGTTAATCTTTAGGGATCTTTTAGATCCCCCTATATCCCCACCCCATGCAGAGATGGCGTGACTCTTAATTTGAAACGCTCGGTATTTAAAAAAAATCAAACTTGTTTATTTACATAAAGCTAGGTAACTTTTACTTAGACCCCCCACCCCTCACGTGATTAAAGGCAGGCTTTTATCAGAACCCACCCCCTTCCAAGCAGGCTACGTGATTTATCACTTAGTCTATGTTTCGATTGAAGAAATGCTTCATTAAATCTAACCAATAAATTTGCAAACAATACCCAATCAAAAATTTTCCATTTGCTATCTCAAACAAAAACATATATAGTGCATTTCTTATTACCATAAAATTTGTCATCCTAGATGTTCAATTTTGTACGTTTTTGATAAATATTATTTCAAGTAGTACTATCGAAAATTAATTGCTTGCCAAAAACGTTACGTTGATTATGCCTTAGGAACTTTTATGGAGAATTACGTATGTATAATAATGTTTAAAATAGTATTCACTATCAATTAAAATTTGTTTCTTCAAAAATTTTAAAATACTTAGCGAAAATACGCTAGGAAATGTTATCGGTGACAAAAATTTTCACTCTCTCAGAGTCTTTCAGAGTTTTTCAGCGTCTCTCACAGTCTTTCATAGTCTCTCAATTATTACCTAGGTGTTTTTATGGATCTCTCACACTCTCTGTATGAGAGCAGACGAACGATAAAATTGTTAAATTAGAGATTCGAGTCTCTCACAGAGAGACTTAATTAATAAAACTGAAAAATTGAGAGACTCAAGTCTTTCGTAGAAAGACTGGGATCTCTGAAATATGTTGAACTTATAAAATTTTAACCATGTCTATCGAGACACCACTTATTGAGAGATTCGAGTCTCTCGTTCAGAGATTCGAGTCTCTCTTTCAGAGACTGGATACGAAATGAGGATTTCTCTATGAGAGACTCGAGTCTCTCGTTCAGAGACGTTAAACAGTTTTTTTGACAGTCTCTCTCAGCGCCACTAGAGAGACTCGATGAGAGACGGAGACTCGAGTCTCGCTTTCAGAAACTCGGAGAGACTGAACATTTTTATCTCGGGTACTCTTTATCATATTGGGAATTTATTCGTGTGGACCTTAAGGGTGGCACCAGCGATGCAACACACAGAATCCAGACCCACCCCGCTGCTTGTCTTTAACATAGGTATGACTCACTTTCAAAAAACCCCTACCCCTATTCCATTAAACTTCCTATCACTAATTAAAGATTTGTTGAATTTCACAATAATACGAAAATAATAAGTTTAAGTATTAATATTCAATATAAAATTGATTTCACTAGTATTTTCCTTGCTGTGTCTATCCAAACGGAAATACTTTTATAGGAAACTGACGAATACTACTCTAGATTAAATTCAGCTAAACCAATTTCGATAGTTAATTAACAAAAAGCAACAGCACGTGAAGAATCATCTACAGTAATTGTCAAAATATTAGCACAAAGCTAAAACCACCGGTCAAATTTGTTTTCTAATTTTATTTCAGGTAAACATTCAAATCAAAAATCGATCGAAAAAAAAAACAAAATTAGATTATTTACGAGATATTCATCTTCATAATTATAGGATAATTCATTAGAGGTTCCATACGATGTTGAATTATGTTTAGTCTTAAAAGTGATAGATAAGGACAACAGTAAAAATCGATTAAGTACGATATTGAATTATTCTGAGCCTTAAAAGTGACTGATATTGACAAAAGTAAAAATCAATTAAGTATCTAATTATTTGAGACTAAATACAGAAATCATGGGCTTCTGTTTTCATCTATAATAAACACGAAGTTTTGGCATGACAAAATTAAATAAAAAAAACCACAATCATACCGAAAGTTATTTTTAAAGAACGTTGAGTCTATTAATATCACAATATCAACTATTAATAAGTAGTATTACAAAATAATTTTGACAGATGCACTTTGAGAATTTGTTTATTGTTCAGTTAAGATATATGCTGGCATATAAAATTAAAAAAAAATGTATTATAAATCTAAAATTTCTGAATCAATAACAACGACTCTATATATTTATATTTTCAATTTTTTTCACTTTAACAAATTAAAAAGACACTTCATAAATGATATTGTAATTACTTTATTAGTGCAATTACTTGGCGATTAAAAAAAAAAACAAAATCCTTCTTAAATTTTTGTTTTTCTTTTTAAAAATTTAATTTCGTTATTTATAGACAAAAGCTAGTGTTACGTTTTTTTTTACAATAATCGTAATCGTCACTCACCTGTTGTAAGTTCAAGTTCAGTGAAAAAAAAATCTTATTCACGTAATGAGAAATCAACTGGACTGGGACGTCGCCGTCGTCGCGAGACTAGAGTTACGACAAATTTTCACTATGTATGTATTATTGTATCATTTAACCAATATTATCCGTTGCAGTAAGCCCCCACCTGTCTTCTGAAGTGGTGGTAATGATCTGATGCCTTAATAAAAAAAATAAAGGAAATATCAATTAATTTTACGGCCTTCATTAATGTCATCATTTTATTTCCCACACTTAATTAAAGGCTCCGCAATTAAAACAAACTTAATACAAATCGAAATTATATCAAAACCGCTCAGGCAAAAGTTGGGTTGAGTTTAGCAATATTCTAAACAATATCTAGAAGAAATTCTCCTGAAAAATGTCCAGTAGGTCCAAAACTGCAAAATTTCCAAAAAATGTTACGCATTAATCAATAACTCAAAAGCGAAGTCCCCATGAAAAAAAATTTACTGGAGATATTTTGTTACTCGTTAAATTTTGTAAAAGACAAGATTATTTCGACTTTGGAATTTGAAATTTTTAGTTTGCTAAATAGACAAAAACTGCGAAAAACGTTCCTGCAAGTCAACATACTAGAAAATAAATGCATTCAATGAAAATCTAGAATAAAATAGTGTTAATTATAAATAACTAGGCCTCAGAGTTCATATAGGATTGTTTAAAAAATTCAATATTCATACATGTAGCAGTGTTCGAGCTCCTGCAAATTTTTCAGTGAATGTCGAGGGGCGCACAAGTATTGTACTTATATTTCGACTGTGCATACGTTGTACTTTACAAGACACATAAAGTACGCAAAAATACTTTATTTACGGCCTTAAGTAAACATCATAATTTTGTAAGGGATTATTCGAAATTCAGAGCATTTTTACATCAATAATTTTGCACTGAAAAATGGCAAGCCATATTTACGGAACAACCTGATTTCCCAAATCTGTTCAAAGTAGTGCCACTTTTGCTGTCCGTTCCGGCCACTTCAGCCTTTACAGAAAGAGTATTCTCTGTTATGAACACAAAGTGGCGGGACGACAGGAATAAAGCTTCATTAAAACTAATTAAAAATGGACTTTTAGTTTACTTAAATCTTTGTTTGCTATGTTTAGAGGCTATTAATGTATTTAAGAGCGACAGCAATTTGTTACTGGCTGCTAGGTGTAACAAAAAATATGTTTTTAAAAACAAAAAATAAAATACTTTATTTTTATGC